>NW_027440359.1:0-40000 GCF_031893055.1 Leptodactylus fuscus
TAGCCAATCATGTAATCCCGTGATTTGTAAATAGCCAATCATGTAACTGTGATTTATAAATAGCCAATCATGTAACTGTGATTTGTAAATAGCCAATCATGTAACCCTGTGATTTGTAAATAGCCAATCATGTAACCTCGTGATTTGTAAATAGCCAATCATGTAACCTCGTGATTTGTAAATAGCCAATCATGTAACTGTGATTTGTAAATAGCCAATCATGTAACCCCGTGATTTGTAAATAGCCAATCATGTAACCCCGTGATTTGTAAATAGCCAATCATGTAACCCCGTGATTTTTAAATAGCCAATCATGTAACCCCGTGATTTGTAAATAGCCAATCATTTAACCCCGTGATTTGTAAATAGCCAATCATGTAAACCCGTGATTTGTAAATAGCCAATCATGTAACCCCGTGATTTGTAAATAGCCAATCATGTAACTGTGATTTGTAAATAGCCAATCATGTAACCCCGTGATTTGTAAATAGCCAATCATGTAACCCCGTGATTTGTAAATAGCCAATCATGTAACCCCGTGATTTGTAAATAGCCACTCATGTAACCCCGTGATTTGTAAATAGCCAATCATGTAACCCCGTGATTTGTAAATAGCCAATCATGTAACCCCGTGATTTGTAAATAGCCAATCATGTAACCCCGTGATTTGTAAATAGCCAATCATGTAACCCCGTGAATTGTAAATAGCCAATCATGTAACCCCGTGATTTATAAATAGCCAATCATGTAACCCCTTGATTTGTAAATAGCCAATCATGTAACCCCGTGATTTATAAATAGCCAATCATGTAACTGTGATTTGTAAATAGCCAAACATGTAACCCCTTGATTTGTAAATAGCCAATCATGTAACCCCGTGATTTTTAAATAGCCAATCATGTAAATGTGATTTGTAAATAGCCAATCATGTAACCCTGTGATTTGTAAATAGCCAATCATGTAACCCCGTGATTTGTAAATAGCCAATCATGTAACTATGTGATTTGTAAATAGCCAATCATGTAACCCCGTGATTTGTAAATAGCCAATCATGTAACCCCGTGATTTGTAGATAGCCAATCATGTAACCCCGTGATTTGTAAATAGCCAATCATGTAACCCCTTGATTTGTAAATAGCCAATCATGTAACCCCGTGATTTGTAAATAGCCAATCATGTAACCCCTTGATTTATAAATAGCCAATCATGTAACCCCGTGATTTGTAAATAGCCAATCATGTAACCCCGTGATTTGTAAATAGCCAATCATGTAATTGTGATTTGTAAATAGCCAATCATGTAATTGTGATTTGTAAATAGCCAATCATGTAACCCCGTGATTTGTAAATAGCCAATCATGTAACCCCGTGATTTTTAAAAAGCCAATCATGTAACCCCGTGATTTGTAAATAGCCAATCATGTAACCCTGTGATTTTTAAGTAGCCAATCATGTAATCCCGTGATTTGTAAATAGCCAATCATGTAACCCCGTGATTTGTACATAGTCAATCATGTAACCCCGTGATTTGTAAATAGCCAATCATGTAACCCCGTGATTTGTAAATAGCCAATCATGTAACTGTGATTTGTAAATAGCCAATCATGTAACTCCGTGATTTGTAAATAGCCAATCATGTAACCCCGTGATTTGTAAATAGCCAATCATGTAATTGTGATTTGTAAATAGCCAATCATGTAACTGTGATTTGTAAATAGCCAATCATGTAACTGTGATTTGTAAATAGCCAATCATGTAACTCCGTGATTTGTAAATAGCCAATCATGTAACTGTGATTTGTAAATAGCCAATCATGTAACCCCGTGATTTGTAAATAGCCAATCATGTAACCCCGTGATTTGTAAATAGCCAATCATGTAACTGTGATTTGTAAATAGCCAATCATGTAACCCCTTGATTTATAAATAGCCAATCATGTAATCCCGTGATTTGTAAATAGCCAATCATGTAACCCCGTGATTTGTAGATAGCCAATCATGTAACCCCTTGATTTGTAAATAGCCAATCATGTAACCCCGTGATTTGTAAATAGCCAATCATGTAACTGTGATTTGTAAATAGCCAATCATGTAACCCCTTGATTTATAAATAGCCAATCATGTAATCCCGTGATTTGTAAATAGCCAATCATGTAACCCCGTGATTTTTAAATAGCCAATCATGTAACCCCGTGATTTGTAAATAGCCAATCATGTAACTCCGTGATTTTTAAATAGCCAATCATGTAACCCCGTGATTTTTAAAAAGCCAATCATGTAACCCCGTGATTTGTAAATAGCCAATCATGTAACCCCTTGATTTGTAAATAGCCAATCATGTAACCCCGTGATTTTTAAATAGCCAATCATGTAACCCCGTGATTTTTAAATAGCCAATCATGTAACCCCGTGATTTGTAAATAGCCAATCATGTAACCCCTTGATTTGTAAATAGCCAATCATGTAACCCCGTGATTTATAAATAGCCAATCATGTAACTGTGATTTGTAAATAGCCAATCATGTAACCCCGTGATTTGTAAATAGCCAATCATGTAACCTCGTGATTTGTAAATAGCCAAACATGTAACCCCGTGATTTGTAAATAGCCAATCATGTAACCCCGTGATTTTTAAATAGCCAATCATGTAAATGTGATTTGTAAATAGCCAATCATGTAACCCTGTGATTTGTAAATAACCAATCATGTAACCCCGTGATTTGTAAATAGCCAATCATGTAACTATGTGATTTGTAAATAGCCAATCATGTAACCCCTTGATTTATAAATAGCCAATCATGTAACCCCGTGATTTGTAAATAGCCAATCATGTAACCCCTTGATTTATAAATAGCCAATCATGTAACCCCGTGATTTGTAAATAGCCAATCATGTAACCCCTTGATTTATAAATAGCCAATCATGTAACCCCGTGATTTGTAAATAGCCAATCATGTAACCCCGTGATTTGTAAATAGCCAATCATGTAACCCCGTGATTTGTAAATAGCCAATCATGTAACCCCGTGATTTGTAAATAGCCAATCATGTAACTATGTGATTTGTAAATAGCCAATCATGTAACCCCGTGATTTGTAAATAGCCAATCATGTAACCCCGTGATTTGTAAATAGCCAATCATGTAACCCCGTGATTTGTAGATAGCCAATCATGTAACCCCGTGATTTGTAAATAGCCAATCATGTAACCCCGTGATTTGTAAATAGCCAATCATGTAACCCCGTGATTTGTAAATAGCCAATCATGTAACCCCGTGATTTGTAAATAGCCAATCATGTAACCCCGTGATTTGTAAATAGCCAATCATGTAACTCTGTGATTTGTAAATAGCCAATCATGTAACTCCGTGATTTGTAAATAGCCAATCATGTAACTCCGTGATTTGTAAATAGCGAATCATGTAACCCCGTGATTTATAAATAGCCAATCATGTAACCCCGTGATTTGTAAATAGCCAATCATGTAACCCCGTGATTTGTAAATAGCCAATCATGTAACCCCGTGATTTGTAAATAGCCAATCATGTAACCCCGTGATTTGTAAATAGCCAATCATGTAACCCCGTGATTTATAAATAGCCAATCATGAAACCCCGTGATTAATAAATAGCCAATCGTGTAACCCCGTGATTTGTAAATAGCCTATCAAGTAACCCCGTTATTTGTAAATAGCCAATCATGTAACCCCGTGATTTGTAAATAGCCAATCATGTAACCCCGTGATTTGTAAATAGCCAATCATGTAACCCCTTGATTTGTAAATAGCCAATCATGTAACTGTGATTTGTAAATAGCCAATCATGTAATCCCGTTATTTGTAAATAGCCAATCATGTAATCCCGAGATTTGTAAATAGCCAATCATGTAACCCCGTGATTTGTAAATAGCCAATCATGTAACTGTGATTTGTAAATAGCCAATCATGTAACCCCGTGATTTGTAAATAGCCAATCATGTAACCCCGTGATTTGTAAATAGCCAATCATGTAACCCCGTGATTTGTAAATAGCCAATCATGTCACCCCGTGATTTGTAAATAGCCAATCATGTAACTGTGATTTGTAAATAGCCAATCATGTAACCCCGTGATTTGTAAATAGCCAATCATGTAACCCCGTGATTTGTAAATAGCCAATCATGTAACTCCGTGATTTGTAAATAGCCAATCATGTAACCCCGTGATTTGTAAATAGCCAATCATGTAACCCCGTGATTTGTAAATAGCCACTCATGTAACCCCGTGATTTGTAAATAGCCAATCATGTAACCCCGTGATTTGTAAATAGCCAATCATGTAACCCCGTGATTTTTAAATAGCCAATCATGTAACCCCGTGATTTGTAAATAGCCAATCATTTAACCCCGTGATTTGTAAATAGCCAATCATGTAAACCCGTGATTTGTAAATAGCCAATCATGTAACCCCGTGATTTGTAAATAGCCAATCATGTAACTGTGATTTGTAAATAGCCAATCATGTAACCCCGTGATTTGTAAATAGCCAATCATGTAACCCCGTGATTTGTAAATAGCCAATCATGTAACCCCGTGATTTGTAAATAGCCACTCATGTAACCCCGTGATTTGTAAATAGCCAATCATGTAACCCCGTGATTTGTAAATAGCCAATCATGTAACCCCGTGATTTGTAAATAGCCAATCATGTAACCCCGTGATTTGTAAATAGCCAATCATGTAACCCCGTTATTTGTAAATAGCCAATCATGTAACTGTGATTTGTAAATAGCCAATCATGTAACCCCGCTATTTGTACATAGCCAATCATGTAACCCCGTGATTTGTAAATAGCCAATCATGTAACCCCGTGATTTGTAAATAGCCAATCATGTAACCCCGTGATTTGTAAATAGCCAATCATGTAACTGTGATTTGTAAATAGCCAATCATGTAACTCCGTGATTTGTAAATAGCCAATCATGTAACCCCGTGATTTGTAAATAGCCAATCATGTAACCCCGTGATTTGTAAATAGCCAATCATGTAACCCTGTGATTTGTAAATAGCCAATCATGTAACCCCGTGATTTATAAATAGCCAATCATGTAACCCCGTGATTTGTAAATAGCCAATCATGTAACCCCGTGATTTGTAAATAGCCAATCATGTAACCCCGTGATTTGTAAATAGCCAATCATGTAACCCCGTGATTTGTAAATAGCCAATCATGTAACCCCGTGATTTATAAATAGCCAATCATGAAACCCCGTGATTAATAAATAGCCAATCATGTAACCCCGTGATTTGTAAATAGCCTATCAAGTAACCCCGTTATTTGTAAATAGCCAATCATGTAACCCCGTGATTTGTAAATAGCCAATCATGTAACCCCGTGATTTGTAAATAGCCAATCATGTAACCCCTTGATTTGTAAATAGCCAATCATGTAACCCCGTGATTTGTAAATAGCCAATCATGTAACCCCTTGATTTGTAAATAGCCAATCATGTAACCCCGTGATTTATAAATAGCCAATCATGTAACCCCGTGATTTGTAAATAGCCAATCATGTAACCCCTTGATTTATAAATAGCCAATCATGTAACCCCGTGATTTGTAAATAGCCAATCATGTAACCCCGTGATTTGTAAATAGCCAATCATGTAACCCCTTGATTTATAAATAGCCAATCATGTAACCCCGTGATTTGTAAATAGCCAATCATGTAACCCCGTGATTTGTAAATAGCCAATCATGTAACCCCGTGATTTGTAAATAGCCAATCATGTAATTGTGATTTGTAAATAGCCAATCATGTAATTGTGATTTGTAAATAGCCAATCATGTAACCCCGTGATTTGTAAATAGCCAATCATGTAACCCCGTGATTTTTAAAAAGCCAATCATGTAACCCCGTGATTTGTAAATAGCCAATCATGTAACCCTGTGATTTTTAAGTAGCCAATCATGTAATCCCGTGATTTGTAAATAGCCAATCATGTAACCCCGTGATTTGTAAATAGCCAATCATGTAACTGTGATTTGTAAATAGCCAATCATGTAACCCCGTGATTTGTAAATAGCCAATCATGTAACCCCGTGATTTGTACATAGTCAATCATGTAACCCCGTGATTTGTAAATAGCCAATCATGTAACTGTGATTTGTAAATAGCCAATCATGTAACTCCGTGATTTGTAAATAGCCAATCATGTAACCCCGTGATTTGTAAATAGCCAATCATGTAATTGTGATTTGTAAATAGCCAATCATGTAACTGTGATTTGTAAATAGCCAATCATGTAACTGTGATTTGTAAATAGCCAATCATGTAACTCCGTGATTTGTAAATAGCCAATCATGTAACTGTGATTTGTAAATAGCCAATCATGTAACCCCGTGATTTGTAAATAGCCAATCATGTAACCCCGTGATTTGTAAATAGCCAATCATGTAACTGTGATTTGTAAATAGCCAATCATGTAACCCCTTGATTTATAAATAGCCAATCATGTAATCCCGTGATTTGTAAATAGCCAATCATGTAACCCAGTGATTTGTAGATAGCCAATCATGTAACCCCGTGATTTGTAAATAGCCAATCATGTAACTGTGATTTGTAAATAGCCAATCATGTAACCCCTTGATTTATAAATAGCCAATCATGTAATCCCGTGATTTGTAAATAGCCAATCATGTAACCCCGTGATTTTTAAATAGCCAATCATGTAACCCCGTGATTTGTAAATAGCCAATCATGTAACTCCGTGATTTTTAAATAGCCAATCATGTAACCCCGTGATTTTTAAAAAGCCAATCATGTAACCCCGTGATTTTTAAATAGCCAATCATGTAACCCCGTGATTTGTAAATAGCCAATCATGTAACCCCTTGATTTGTAAATAGCCAATCATGTAACCCCGTGATTTGTAAATAGCCAATCATGTAACCCTGTGATTTGTAAATAGCCAATCATGTAACCCCGTGATTTGTACATAGCCAATCATGTAACCCCGTGATTTGTAAATAGCCAATCATGTAACCCCTTGATTTGTAAATAGCCAATCATGTAACCCCGTGATTTATAAATAGCCAATCATGTAACCCCGTGATTTATAAATAGCCAATCATGTAACTGTGATTTGTAAATAGCCAATCATGTAACCCCGTGATTTGTAAATAGCCAATCATGTAACCCCGTGATTTGTAAATAGCCAAACATGTAACCCCTTGATTTGTAAATAGCCAATCATGTAACCCCGTGATTTTTAAATAGCCAATCATGTAAATGTGATTTGTAAATAGCCAATCATGTAACCCTGTGATTTGTAAATAGCCAATCATGTAACCCCGTGATTTGTAAATAGCCAATCATGTAACCCCTTGATTTATAAATAGCCAATCATGTAACCCCGTGATTTGTAAATAGCCAATCATGTAACCCCTTGATTTATAAATAGCCAATCATGTAACCCCGTGATTTGTAAATAGCCAATCATGTAACCCCTTGATTTATAAATAGCCAATCATGTAACCCCGTGATTTGTAAATAGCCAATCATGTAACCCCGTGATTTGTAAATAGCCAATCATGTAACCCCGTGATTTGTAAATAGCCAATCATGTAACCCCGTGATTTGTAAATAGCCAATCATGTAACTATGTGGTTTGTAAATAGCCAATCATGTAACCCCGTGATTTGTAAATAGCCAATCATGTAACCCCGTGATTTGTAAATAGCCAATCATGTAACCCCGTGATTTGTAGATAGCCAATCATGTAACCCCGTGATTTGTAAATAGCCAATCATGTAACCCCGTGATTTGTAAATAGCCAATCATGTAACCCCGTGATTTGTAAATAGCCAATCATGTAACCCGGTGATTTGTAAATAGCCAATCATGTAACTCTGTGATTTGTAAATAGCCAATCATGTAACTCCGTGATTTGTAAATAGCCAATCATGTAACTCCGTGATTTGTAAATAGCGAATCATGTAACCCCGTGATTTATAAATAGCCAATCATGTAACCCCGTGATTTGTAAATAGCCAATCATGTAACCCCGTGATTTGTAAATAGCCAATCATGTAACCCCTTGATTTGTAAATAGCCAATCATGTAACCCCGTGATTTATAAATAGCCAATCATGTAACCCCGTGATTTGTAAATAGCCAATCATGTAACCCCGTGATTTGTAAATAGCCAATCATGTAACCCCGTGATTTGTAAATAGCCAATCATGTAATTGTGATTGGTAAATAGCCAATCATGTAACCCCGTGATTTGTAAATAGCCAATCATGTAACCCCGTGATTTTTAAATAGCCAATCATGTAACCCCGTGATTTTTAAAAAGCCAATCATGTAACCCCGTGATTTGTAAATAGCCAATCATGTAATTGTGATTTGTAAATAGCCAATCATGTAACCCCGTGATTTGTAAATAGCCAATCATGTAACCCCGTGATTTTTAAATAGCCAATCATGTAACCCCGTGATTTGTAAATAGCCAATCATGTAACCCCGTGATTTGTACATAGTCAATCATGTAACCCCGTGATTTGTAAATAGCCAATCATGTAACTCCGTGATTTGTAAATAGCCAATCATGTAACCCCGTGATTTGTAAATAGCCAATCATGTAATTGTGATTTGTAAATAGCCAATCATGTAACTGTGATTTGTAAATAGCCAATCATGTAACCCCGTGATTTGTAAATAGCCAATCATGTAACCCCGTGATTTGTAAATAGCCAATCATGTAACTGTGATTTGTAAATAGCCAATCATGTAACTCCGTGATTTGTAAATAGCCAATCATGTAACCCCGTGATTTGTAAATAGCCAATCATGTAACCCCGTGATTTGTAAATAGCCAATCATGTAACCCCGTGATTTGTAAATAGCCAATCATGTAACCCCGTGATTTGTAAATAGCCAATCATGTAACTGTGATTTGTAAATAGCCAATCATGTAACCCCGTGATTTGTAAATAGCCAATCATGTAACTGTGATTTGTAAATAGCCAATCATGTAACCCCGTGATTTGTAAATAGCCAATCATGTAACCCCTTGATTTGTAAATAGCCAATCATGTAACTGTGATTTGTAAATAGCCAATCATGTAACCCCTTGATTTATAAATAGCCAATCATGTAATCCCGTGATTTGTAAATAGCCAATCATGTAACCCCGTGATTTTTAAATAGCCAATCATGTAACCCCGTGATTTTTAAAAAGCCAATCATGTAACCCTGTGATTTTTAAGTAGCCAATCATGTAACCCCGTGATTTGTAAATAGCCAATCATGTAACCCTGTGATTTTTAAGTAGCCAATCATGTAACCCCGTGATTTGTAAATAGCCAATCATGTAACCCCTTGATTTATAAAAAGCCAATCATGTAACCCCGTGATTTGTAAATAGCCAATCATGTAACTCCGTGATTTTTAAATAGCCAATCATGTAACCCCGTGATTTTTAAAAAGCCAATCATGTAACCCCGTGATTTTTAAATAGCCAATCATGTAACCCCGTGATTTGTAAATAGCCAATCATGTAACCCTGTGATTTTTAAGTAGCCAATCATGTAACCCCGTGATTTGTAAATAGCCAATCATGTAACCCTGTGATTTTTAAGTAGCCAATCATGTAACCCCGTGATTTGTAAATAGCCAATCATGTAACCCCTTGATTTGTAAATAGCCAATCATGTAACCCCGTGATTTGTAAATAGCCAATCATGTAACCCCGTGATTTGTAAATAGCCAATCATGTAACCCTGTGATTTGTAAATAGCCAATCATGTAACTGATTTGTAAATAGCCAATCATGTAACCCCCGTGATTTGTAAATAGCCAATCATGTCACCCCGTGATTTGTAAATAGCCAATCATGTAACCCCGTGACTTGTAAATAGCCAATCATGTAACCCCGTGATTTGTAAATAGCCAATCATGTAACTCCGTGATTTGTAAATAGCCAATCATGTAACCCCGTGATTTGTAAATAGCCAATCATGTAACCCCGTGATTTGTAAATAGCCAATCATGTAACCCCGTGATTTGTAAATAGCCAATCATGTAACTGTGATTTGTAAATAGCCAATCATGTAACCCCGTGATTTATAAATAGCCAATCATGTAACCCCGTGATTTGTAAATAGCCAATCATGTAACCCCGTGATTTGTAAATAGCCAATCATGTAACTGTGATTTGTAAATAGCCAATCATGTAACCCCGTGATTTGTAAATAGCCAATCATGTAACTGTGATTTGTAAATAGCCAATCATGTAACCCCGTGATTTGTAAATAGCCAATCATGTAACTCCGTGATTTGTAAATAGCCAATCATGTAACCCCGTGATTTGTAAATAGCCAATCATGTAACCCCGTGATTTGTAAATAGCCAATCATGTAACCCCGTGATTTGTAAATAGCCAATCATGTAACCCCGTGATTTATAAATAGCCAATCATGTAACCCTGTGATTTGTAAATAGCCAATCATGTAACTCCGTGATTTGTAAATAGCCAATCATGTAACCCCGTGATTTGTAAATAGCCAATCATGTAACCCCGTGATTTTTAAATAGCCAATCATGTAAATGTGATTTGTAAATAGCCAATCATGTAACCCTGTGATTTGTAAATAGCCAATCATGTAACCCCGTGATTTGTAAATAGCCAATCATGTAACCCCGTGATTTGCAAATAGCCAATCATGTAACCCTGTGATTTGTAAATAGCCAATCATGTAACCCCGTGATTTGTAAATAGCCAATCATGTAACCCCGTGATTTGCAAATAGCCAATCATGTAACCCTGTGATTTGTAAATAGCCAATCATGTAACCCCGTGATTTTTAAATAGCCAATCATGTAACTGTGATTTGTAAATAGCCAATCATGTAACCCCGCTATTTGTAAATAGCCAATCATGTAACCCCGTGATTTGTAAATAGCCAATCATGTAACCCCGTGATTTGTACATAGCCAATCATGTAACCCCGTGATTTGTAAATAGCCAATCATGTAACCCCGTGATTTGCAAATAGCCAATCATGTAACCCTGTGATTTGTAAATAGCCAATCATGTAACCCCGCTATTTGTACATAGCCAATCATGTAACCCCGTGATTTGTAAATAGCCAATCATGTAACCCCGTGATTTATAAATAGCCAATCATGTAAATGTGATTTGTAAATAGCCAATCATGTAACCCCGTGATTTGTAAATAGCCAATCATGTAACCCCGTGATTTGTAAATAGCCAATCATGTAACCCCGCGATTTGTAAATAGCCAATCATGTAACTCCGTGATTTGTAAATAGCCAATCATGTAACCCCGTGATTTATAAATAGCCAATCATGTAACCCCGTGATTTGTAAATAGCCAATCATGTAACCCCGTGATTTGTAAATAGCCAATCATGTATCCCCGTGATTTATAAATAGCCAATCATGTAACCCCGTGATTTGTAAATAGCCAATCATGTATCCCCGTGATTTATAAATAGCCAATCATGTAACCCCGTGATTTGTAAATAGCCAATCATGTAACCCTGTGATTTTTAAGTAGCCAATCATGTAACCCCGTGATTTGTAAATAGCCAATCATGTAACCCCGTGATTTGTAAATAGCCAATCATGTAACCCCGTGATTTGTAAATAGCCAATCATGTAACCCCGAGATTTGTAAATAGCCAATCATGTAACCCCGTGATTTGTAAATAGCCAATCATGTAACTGTGATTTGTAAATAGCCAATCATGTAACCCCGTGATTTGTAAATAGCCAATCATGTAACCCCGTGATTTGTACATAGTTAATCATGTAACCCCGTGATTTGTAAATAGCCAATCATGTAACCCCGTGATTTGTACATAGTTAATCATGTAACCCTGTGATTTGTAAATAGCCAATCATGTAACCCCGTGATTTGTAAATAGCCAATCATGTAACCCCGAGATTTGTAAATAGCCAATCATGTAACCCCGTGATTTGTAAATAGCCAATCATGTAACCCCGTGATTTGTAAATAGCCAATCATGTAACCCCGTGATTTGTAAATAGCCAATCATGTAACCCCGTGATTTGTAGATAGCCAATCATGTAACCCCGTGATTTGTAAATAGCCAATCATGTAACCCCGTGATTTGTAAATAGCCAATCATGTAACCCGGTGATTTGTAAATAGCCAATCATGTAACCCCGTGATTTGTAGATAGCCAATCATGTAACTGTGATTTGTAAATAGCCAATCATGTAACCCCGTGATTTATAAATAGCCAATCATGTAACCCTGTGATTTGTAAATAGCCAATCATGTAACTCCGTGATTTGTAAATAGCCAATCACGTAACCCCGTGATTTGTAAATAGCCAATCATGTAACCCCGTGATTTGTAAATAGCCAATCATGTAACCCCGTGATTTGTAGATAGCCAATCATGTAACTGTGATTTGTAAATAGCCAATCATGTAACCCCGTGATTTATAAATAGCCAATCATGTAACCCTGTGATTTGTAAATAGCCAATCATGTAACTCCGTGATTTGTAAATAGCCAATCATGTAACCCCGTGATTTGTAAATAGCCAATCATGTAACCCCGTGATTTGTAAATAGCCAATCATGTAACCCCGTGATTTGTAAATAGCCAATCATGTAACCCCGTGATTTATAAATAGCCAATCATGTAACCCTGTGATTTGTAAATAGCCAATCATGTAACTCCGTGATTTGTAAATAGCCAATCATGTAACCCCGTGATTTGTAAATAGCCAATCATGTAACCCCGTGATTTTTAAATAGCCAATCATGTAAATGTGATTTGTAAATAGCCAATCATGTAACCCTGTGATTTGTAAATAGCCAATCATGTAACCCCGTGATTTGCAAATAGCCAATCATGTAACCCTGTGATTTGTAAATAGCCAATCATGTAACCCCGTGATTTTTAAATAGCCAATCATGTAACTGTGATTTGTAAATAGCCAATCATGTAACCCCGCTATTTGTACATAGCCAATCATGTAACCCCGTGATTTGTAAATAGCCAATCATGTAACCCCGTGATTTGTAAATAGCCAATCATGTAACCCCGCTATTTGTACATAGCCAATCATGTAACCCCGTGATTTGTAAATAGCCAATCATGTAACCCCGTGATTTGCAAATAGCCAATCATGTAACCCTGTGATTTGTAAATAGCCAATCATGTAACCCCGCTATTTGTACATAGCCAATCATGTAACCCCGTGATTTGTAAATAGCCAATCATGTAACCCCGTGATTTATAAATAGCCAATCATGTAAATGTGATTTGTAAATAGCCAATCATGTAACCCCGTGATTTGTAAATAGCCAATCATGTAACCCCGTGATTTGTAAATAGCCAATCATGTAACCCCGCGATTTGTAAATAGCCAATCATGTAACTCCGTGATTTGTAAATAGCCAATCATGTAACCCCGTGATTTATAAATAGCCAATCATGTAACCCCGTGATTTGTAAATAGCCAATCATGTAACCCCGTGATTTGTAAATAGCCAATCATGTATCCCCGTGATTTATAAATAGCCAATCATGTAACCCCGTGATTTGTAAATAGCCAATCATGTATCCCCGTGATTTATAAATAGCCAATCATGTAACCCCGTGATTTGTAAATAGCCAATCATGTAACCCTGTGATTTTTAAGTAGCCAATCATGTAATCCCGTGATTTGTAAATAGCCAATCATGTAACCCCGTGATTTGTAAATAGCCAATCATGTAACCCCGTGATTTGTAAATAGCCAATCATGTAACCCTGTGATTTGTAAATAGCCAATCATGTAACCCCGTGATTTGTAAATAGCCAATCATGTAACCCCGTGATTTGTAAATAGCCAATCATGTAACCCCGTGATTTGTAAATAGCCAATCATGTAACCCCGTGATTTGTAAATAGCCAATCATGTAACCCCGAGATTTGTAAATAGCCAATCATGTAACCCCGTGATTTGTAAATAGCCAATCATGTAACTGTGATTTGTAAATAGCCAATCATGTAACCCCGTGATTTGTAAATAGCCAATCATGTAACCCCGTGATTTGTACATAGTTAATCATGTAACCCCGTGATTTGTAAATAGCCAATCATGTAACCCCGTGATTTGTACATAGTTAATCATGTAACCCTGTGATTTGTAAATAGCCAATCATGTAACCCCGTGATTTGTAAATAGCCAATCATGTAACCCCGAGATTTGTAAATAGCCAATCATGTAACCCCGTGATTTGTAAATAGCCAATCATGTAACCCCGTGATTTGTAAATAGCCAATCATGTAACCCCGTGATTTGTAAATAGCCAATCATGTAACCCCGTGATTTGTAAATAGCCAATCATGTAACCCGGTGATTTGTAAATAGCCAATCATGTAACTCGGTGATTTGTAAATAGCCAATCATGTAACCCCGTGATTTGTAAATAGCCAATCATGTAACCCCGTGATTTGTAAATAGCCAATCATGTAACCCCGTGATTTGTAAATAGCCAATCATGTAACCCCGTGATTTGTAAATAGCCAATCATGTAACCCGGTGATTTGTAAATAGCCAATCATGTAACTCCGTGATTTGTAAATAGCCAATCATGTAATCCCGTGATTTGTAAATAGCCAATCATGTAACTCCGTGATTTGTAAATAGCCAATCATGTAACCCCGTGATTTATAAATAGCCAATCATGTAACCCCGTGATTTTTAAATAGCCAATCATGTAAATGTGATTTGTAAATAGCCAATCATGTAACCCCGTGATTTGTAAATAGCCAATCATGTAACCCCGTGATTTGTAAATAGCCAATCATGTAACTCCGTGATTTGTAAATAGCCAATCATGTAACCCCGTGATTTGTAAATAGCCAATCATGTAACCCCGTGATTTGTAAATAGCCAATCATGTAACCCCGTGATTTGTAAATAGCCAATCATGTAACCCTGTGATTTGTAAATAGCCAATCATGTAACCCTGTGATTTATAAATAGCCAATCATGTAACCCCGTGATTTGTAAATAGCCAATCATGTAACCCCGTGATTTATAAATAGCCAATCATGTAACCCCGTGATTTGTAAATAGCCAATCATGTAACCCCGTGATTTGTAAATAGCCAATCATGTAACCCCGTGATTTGTAAAAAGCCAATCATGTAACCCCGTGATTTGTAAATAGCCAATCATGTAACTGTGATTTGTAAATAGCCAATCATGTAACTGTGATTTGTAAATAGCCAATCATGTAACTCCGTGATTTGTAAATAGCCAATCATGTAACCCCGTGATTTGTAAATAGCCAATCATGTAACCCCTTGATTTGTAAATAGCCAATCATGTCACCCCGTGATTTGTAAATAGCCAATCATGTAACTGTGATTTGTAAATAGCCAATCATGTAACTGTGATTTGTAAATAGCCAATCATGTCACCCCGTGATTTGTAAATAGCCAATCATGTAACTCCGTGATTTGTAAATAGCCAATCATGTAACTCCGTGATTTGTAAATAGCCAATCATGTAACTGTGATTTGTAAATAGCCAATCATGTAACTGTGATTTGTAAATAGCCAATCATGTAACCCCGTGATTCGTAAATAGCCAATCATGTAACCCCGTGATTTGTAAATAGCCAATCATGTAACCCCGTGATTTGTAAATAGCCAATCATGTAACCCCGTGATTTGTAAATAGCCAATCATGTAATCCCGTGATTTGTAAATAGCCAATCATGTAACTGTGATTTGTAAATAGCCAATCATGTAACTGTGATTTGTAAATAGCCAATCATGAAACCCCGTGATTTGTAAATAGCCAATCATGTAACCCCCTGATTTGTAAATAGCCAATCATGTATCCCCGTGATTTGTAAATAGCCAATCATGTAACCCTGTGATTTGTAAATAGCCAATCATGTAACCTCGTGATTTGTAAATAGCCAATCATGTAACCCCGCTATTTGTAAATAGCCAATCATGTAACCCCGTGATTTGTACATAGTCAATCATGTAACCCCGTGATGGCGGTATAGGGCTACCGGATGTCAAGGAATATTACTAAGCAGTAAATGTTGGATTGTACTGGCCACTCCCAAAACAAATCCTATTATCTTTTCACTCTCTCTAAATACTTTTGGCCCCTCCACATTCGCTGACTTATGGCTAAACCGGGTCACAAGTCCAAGAATATGGATCAACTGTTCCTTGGAGCTGCTGAAACTTGGAGCTTACTCTCGGACTCCTTGGTACCTGATATCTCACCTCTCACCCCAATAGCTACTCTCCCTTTTTGGTATAACAAACCTGGAAATAATCCAGAAACCCTTTGGCATAAACACAGTTACTATGAAATATTTGATAATTTGAATGATGAAGATATCCCGGACGTAACTAAACTAATCTCTTTGACATTTTTAGAGTCTGTTAGAGTTTAGCCTGTGCTAGTAGTACCATATAGGCCCGAAGCCCGTGTTAGTAGTACCATATAGGCCCGAAGCCTGTGCTAGTAGTACCATATAGGCCCGAAGCCCGTGTTAGTAGTACCATATAGGCCCGAAGCCCGTGTTAGTAGTACCATATAGGCCCGAAGCCTGTGTTAGTAGTACCATTGTCACGGGATGGTTAGAGTCTATACTATAGGCAATGTGTAATATATATTTCATGTGGAATGTATTCTCTAACCTGTTGTAAACATCAGTGTGTAGTTGGCTGATTAGGGTCTAGTGTGTTAGCACATTGTATGCAAATACCTCTAACTAGTGAGGACAATGGGTGGAGATAATCTGATCAGTGTCTCCAAGAAGATGTTGGACGGTGCATTGTCCATAGTAGACAGGGAGTCTGCTCTCCTTGGTATAGGTGAGGGGGGAAGGATCTGTGACTCAGCCCTTCCCACCCACAGATAGAGGAAGTAACCGTTTAGTATATAGATGTAGCTAGCAGTTAGTATGTGTTAGCCGGCCTGTGCACAGCTCTGCAGAGAGCCAGGACTTAGTTACAGGACCAAGGAACCAAAGCTATCATTGGATTGTGACTTCTGTGGACTTATTGTTATTACGGTTGATGTGACCGCCGCCGGCTACTAACTTTGTGGATTACAATAAATTGCTGTTGTCTCCCGACCTCTTGCGTCCGTGTTGATTCAAGATATCCTCCGGAGGAAGACGTATACCTTTGCTCCGTGACAACTGGTTGGCAGCGGTGGGATCAACAGCGGACAGCGAGATGGACTACAGCAGCCCAGCGATTAATGGAGCCACAACCTCAGAATACAGGAACTGGACTATGGCAAGTCTACAAGTAAGGGCCCGGGAACTAAACCTGAGTTACCAGGGAAGAACGAAAGATCAACTGATCGAGGCACTGGAGGAGATGACCCTGCAAAGCGACCATGAGGAGGGCTGCCCCCAGGAGACTGGAGAGATACGGGAGTGGCAGGTACAGACCCAAAAGAGCAGATGGGTTGTTTTGTATGAGGAGGAGTTGGCAGTGCTGGGGCTAGGAGCAACTGCAGAGCAAAGGAGTAGAGCATTACAGAGGGCTCAGGAAACGGAGAAGGAGGAACAGAGAATGGCGCATGAAAAGGAAAGAATGGCGCATGAAATGCGAATGGCTGAGATAACTACGCGGAATTATAATCAAACGTCGGCCCCCAGCCCAACAGTGAGAGAACCACCATATGTCTCCCATAAACACTTCAAGACCTTTGATGAAGCGGCTGGGGATGTTGATGGATATTTTCAGGACTTCGAACACCAGTGCCACCTGATGGAAGTCCCAGAGAAGGATTGGGTCCAGTATCTGGTGGGGCACCTACGAGATGGGGCTGCGGAAGCTCTCAGAGCTATGGACCCTAGTGATCAGCGGGACTATGAGGCCATTAAAAGAGCGGTGCAGAAGTATTATGCAGTCACTCCAGAGACCTACCGAGTTCAGTTCCGCTCTTTGTCTTACAATGGGGGAAGCTCCTTCCACATGTTCGCCCACAAGTTGAAGCAAGCATGCAAGCGCTGGCTAGAAGGAGAGGAGGCTGTCACAGTCGATAAGATCCTCCAAGTCATACTTAAGGAACAGTTCTTTTCCCAGTGCCCCGCTGAGATCCGTGAGTGGGTGCTGGAACGGAACCCAGCCACAGTTGAGCAAGCTGCTTCTCTTGCAGATGAGGGCCTGACCATCAAGCCGCAGTGGAAGAGGTTGTTTGCAGAGGAGCGGAAAACTACCACAGTCCGCCAGACACCCTTCAGCCAGCCACCCACCTTTCGTGCCCGGCCTCAGGATTACAATTTCCCCTCTACCCCTGCCCCAGCCCATCGGCCTCCAGCTATGAACAACCCTGTCCCTAGACAACGACCTACTGGAAGAATGCTAGAGCGCAGATGTTTTGGGTGCGGGCGGCCTGGACATTTGCAAGCTAGTTGCCCTGTTAACATGGGGGCATGGGCCACCGTGGCATCCCGGCCTATTCACTACCTGGGAACCACTCCTAGGACAGAAAGTTTGGCCCCATTTCCAGATGACTCCATGAATGACACATCTGTTCCACCTCCAGGGGTCTATGGGATTCAGCCTTCTGCCACACATCCTGCAAACCTTCAGAGGAAGCACTTGCAGGAGGTCCTACTGGATGGCCGAACAGTTGTTGGATTCCGGGACTCGGGAGCTTTCCTAACGGTAGCGGACCCCCAAGTTGTGCGACCCGAGGCCCTAGAGGAGGGTCCTGGCATTTCTATCAAGTTGGCAGGGGGTACTCAAAGACGTATTCCTAAAGCTACCGTGGAACTCGACTATGGTTATGGACCAAAACGATGCACAATTGGTGTGATGAGCGGGCTGCCGGCCGATGTTCTGTTAGGCAACGATGTTGGAAATCTACAGTGCCACTTTGTGGGAGCAGTGACCCGAAGCCAAGCTCAGGGAGAAGCCAACATGGATCCACCGGATTTTCTGACAGATGCCAGCCCTTCAACCCTACAACTTTACCATTCAGTACCGCCGAGGGAACCAACACCAGAACGCGGATGGGTTATCCCGGCAGGAGGACATACGAGCTATAGAGACTGATGTGCATTCCCCAATTTACCTGTGTAGGCCAATTGTGTCATGCACATGTTTTGAGAGGGGGAGGGGTTGTCACGGGATGGTTAGAGTCTATACTATAGGCAATGTGTAATATATATTTCATGTGGAATGTATTCTCTAACCTGTTGTAAACATCAGTGTGTAGTTGGCTGATTAGGGTCTAGTGTGTTAGCACATTGTATGCAAATACCTCTAACTAGTGAGGACAATGGGTGGAGATAATCTGATCAGTGTCTCCAAGAAGATGTTGGACGGTGCATTGTCCATAGTAGACAGGGAGTCTGCTCTCCTTGGTATAGGTGAGGGGGGAAGGATCTGTGACTCAGCCCTTCCCACCCACAGATAGAGGAAGTAACAGTTTAGTATATAGTTGTAGCTGCAGTTAGTATGTGTTAGCCGGCCTGTGCACAGCTCTGCAGAGAGCCAGGACTTAGTTACAGGACCAAGGAACCAAAGTTATCATTGGATTGTGACTTCTGTGGACTTATTGTTATTACGGTTGATGTGACCGCCGCCGGCTACTAACTTTGTGGATTACAATAAATTGCTGTTGTCTCCCGACCTCTTGCGTCCGTGTTGATTCAAGATATCCTCCGGAGGAAGACGTATACCTTTGCTCCGTGACAACCATATAGGCCCGAAGCCTGTGCTAGTTTTACCATATAGGCCCGAAGCCTGTGCTAGTAGTACCATATAGGCCCGAAGCCTGTGTTAGTAGTACCATATAGGCCCGAAGCCTGTGTTAGTAGTACCTGTCTGACCCCTTAGATGGAACCATCAAGGGCGACCGGAGCATCTAAGAAGGATTAACCCTTGTGGCTCCCCTATACTGTGATTGGTGGAGCTGATATGCTGCTATGACATCCCAGGCCTGAGCTAGGCTCCCTGGTTTGCCCACTTTACTTCTCTCTCCTGATTGGCTGGCTGTCAGCCGGAATACACGGTATTACATTAGTACTGCAGCCTATTCCGTCAGGGATCAGAAGACCCCATGATCTTATCAGGTTCGTTTCATGTAACCAACAAAATCCAGTTACAGACGTGTCCCCTCTCTATAGCGTGTGAAGAAATCCATGTCATTCCATTAGGCATTCACCTGTACTAGTCTGATTTATTTCTCCTCCTCATATAGCACCAACATATTCCGCAGCGCTTCTCAGACATTGTCAGTCCCTGTCCCATAAAGAGTTCCCAATGGAAGTTCCCTGTCAGTGGGGGAGGAGCCGGAGTACTCACATGAGATCATGGGGTACAGAACATACAAACTCCTTGCAGATTTTGTCCTTGGTCGGATTCAAACCCAGGTC
This sequence comes from Leptodactylus fuscus, assembly GCF_031893055.1. NCBI lineage: Eukaryota > Metazoa > Chordata > Amphibia > Anura > Leptodactylidae > Leptodactylus > Leptodactylus fuscus. The sequence continues at coordinate 20,406 of NW_027440359.1, forward strand.
TTCAATGATAAATGTAACACATTTTGTATCCAACATGATGAACAAGCGTGAACGAAAAGTCATATGTAGCCGTCAGCCAGCTCCAGTTGCCTGTTTTGGGGTCAGAAAGGAGGCGTAAAGGAGGCATTATAGGGGTTGCCACTGGAAGACGATGGGGTTAATTTTGCCTGGGGCCACACTTTGTGTAAAATCGTCCCTGCCCTCATACCAGCACCTGTATATACATTGTAGTGACTGGTAGGTTCCCCAGGGCAGGGATAGTCCTGCTGGCTCTTTGGTGACCTGCAGAATATGTTGGCGCTTCCCTGGCTATTCCCTCACCTCTGTCATTGATTTTCCACTACATCCATCTCTTACACCTTTGTTTCCGTCTCCTCCACAAATAGTTAATCTCAGCTCTATTTGTGTGACTGACACCTTTCCTTACAATCTAGTCTGGGGCAGGTTCTTTCTTCCTATATATTTCCACCCTCACCTGAGTGCTTGCTATTTCCTCTCAGTGTGTGCTTGGCTCTATACTGTTACTGTTTGTATTTACATTTCTGACCTTTGTCTTTATTGTGACGACTCTCTTGGACTTTGATTCTGTACTGTGTTGCTTGATTTTTTCCAACCCCCGTAGCTAGCGGACCTCCTGTTTGTTGTTGTATTGTCTTGTCTGCGTTCTGTATATCATAGGAAGGTTCTGCTGCCCAGTTGTCCTCTGCTGCCTAGGGCAATGAGACAAGTAGGCAGAGACTTTTTCCAGCCCCCATAGCTAGCGGACCTCCCGTTTGTTGTTGTATTGTCTGGTCTGCATTCTGTGTTATCACCTATATCATAAGAAGGTTCTGCTGCCCAGTTGTCCTCTGCTGCCTAGGGCAGTGAGGCAAGTAGGCAGGGACAGGGGGGGTTCAGCTTAAGACTCACTGTTTTGTTGTTACCCTCCTCCTAGTTTTTATCAGTAGCTACAGGGGAATTGCTCTTCTAGAAATTCCCTTACACACAGTTGTTTGTAGAGCTTTGTTAGTGGCTATATACTGGAGCGCACAATGGGTGGTGGTGATATACCTTCATTCTTTTGTGAGCGACGTATTAGAGAGATCACGTGTTTCTAATGTAGCGGCATGCTGGTCCACTCTTACCACTATGCAGGCTCCTGTATTCTTTATTTATCATTTATTTTCTGTTTATTTCATTATTTGTAAATGCACCATTGTATATCGGATGTTTGTAGAGCGTTGTTAGTGGGTATATACTGGAGCGCACAATGGGTGGTGGTGATATACCTTCATTCTTTTGTGAGCGACGTATTAGGGGGATCACGTGTTTCTAATGTAGCGGCATGCTGGTCCACTCTTCCCACTGTGTAGAGCGTTGTTAGTGGGTATATACTGGAGCGCACAATGGGTGGTGGTGATATACCTTCATTCTTTTGTGAGCGACGTATTAGGGGGATCACGTGTTTCTAATGTAGCGGCATGCTGGTCCACTCTTACCACTATACAGGCTCCTGTAATCGTTACTAGGTGCGTATTCTTTATTTGTCATTTATTTTTAGTATTTGTCAATGTTACTTTTATTTTTTAGCACTGTTGTAAGGGAATTGCTAGATAAGCAATACTCCAATAGCTGCTGGTGAATCCTAGGGGGAGGGGCACGACAAGATAGTGAGTCTGAAGCTGAACCCCACTTTCTGTCTCTTCCTACTTGCCTGACCTGTCCTAAGTGACAGGCGACAACTGGGTGGTAAAACTCTACCTAGATATAGGTGATGACACAGAACACAGACAAGACAAACAACAACAAAAGGGAGGTCCCTCGTGGGCAGGGCCCTCTATCCCACTGTGTCATTGTTAGTATTATATCTACCTGTATATTCTGTGTACTGTATGTAACCCCCAAATGCAACGCTCCATGGAATTAATGGTGCAATATGAATAAATAATAAAATTGCAGTACAGAATAGAAAGCCAAGAGAATAATCAAAGGTTAAGCCAGAGATCAATTATATGAGTTCAGGTTATAAATCAGCAAGAGTAACAGCCAGCAAGTACAAGGCAATAGCAAGCACCAAAGGGAATGTGGAAGACCCCTCCCCAGATTAACTATTAGAGGAGTGGAGGACAACCAAGGTGAAGGAACTAGAAGCTTTATTAGAATGGCCCAATAGGTATTTGGCATTGCCAAAGCAAGTAGAGTGGGTGGGATTGGGGTGAGGGAGGGCATGGAGTGGGTGGATGGGGGGGGATTGTGGGTGGTTTAGGGTACAATAGTCTTTGGGGTCCCATTGTTCTAGACATTTGGTGGCAGGTGGACAATGGACATGTGGTGAGTGTTGGGTATAAGCAGAGGTAGGGTGGGTGATTTGGGGTATAATTGTCCCATTGTGTGAAGTGTTACTCCCTGTAACTCATAGATTGTAAGCTCTTGTGAGCAGGCCCCTCAGACCCATTGTGTAAAGTGACGATTTCTTTGTAATGCCTCTTTTTGTCTATACTTGAACCCTACAAATTGTACAGCACTAGGGGCCACACGGTGGCTCAGTGGTTAGCACTGCAGCCTTGCAGCACTGGAGTCCTTGGTTCGAATCACATCAAGGGCAAAAAACCATCTGCAAGGCGTTTGTATGTTCAGCCTGTGTTTGCATGGATTTCCATCCCATACTCCAAAAAGCATACTGATAGGGAAAAATGTACAGCGTGGGGCTCACAATCTACATTAAAACAAAACTGTACAGCGCTGCGGAATATGTTGGCCCTATATAAATAAAATGTATTATTATTATTACTGAAAAAAAATAATGGAATGAAATCTGTTACTGAAAATATGAGATGGAATCTGATACTAACAAGGGCAGAACCAAACTGCACCTGAGAGAACGTCCCGATATGTCCCTACGCGTTTCAGAGTACGCCCTGTATTACCCTGGTTGGGTTGCCTATATATACTGTATATATATATAGGTGACTCTGACACTTCCTGTTGTGTTGGTATTGTGTTCTGTTTATCCGAATACAGCCTGGACACCTAGGAGACTTCTCTGCTAGAGATCTTCTTCAGTTCCTTGGAACTTTACCTGCTGGCTGCCAGCTCACTATAGCTCTAATACAGCTCCTGAACGTCTACAGTCTTCTACTTGTTATTTGCTCATCTGATCTTGGACTATTACCTCAGCCCCCCTGTGGGCTCCCCACCTGCTGTCTCCAGCCTCCTCTGCATTACCCGATGATGGGACTCCTGATCCTGTGCCACTAGTACCGTGACACAAGATATCAATAAACCTGAAGAAAGATCAGAACTGTCCATCACCCCAGAAGAAGAAAGATCAGAACTGTCCATCACCCCAGAAGAAGAAAGATCAGAACTGTCCATCACCCCAGAAGAAGAAAGATCAGAACTGTCCATCACCCCAGAAGAAGAAAGATCAGAACTGTCCAACGCCTCAGAAGAAGAAAGATCAGAACTGTCCAACACCTCAGAAGAAGAAAGATCAGAACTGTCCAACACCTCAGAAGAAGAAAGATCAGAACTGTCCAACGCCTCAGAAGAAGAAAGATCAGAACTGTCCATCACCCCAGAAGAAGAAAGATCAGAACTGTCCAACGCCTCAGAAGAAGAAAGATCAGAACTGTCCATCACTCCAGAAGAAGAAAGATCAGAACTGTCCAACGCCTCAGAAGAAGAAAGATCAGAACTGTCCATCACCCCAGAAGAAGAAAGATCAGAACTGTCCATCACCCCAGAAGAAGAAAGGCCAGAACTGCCCAACACCCCAGAAATAGAGCCAGGGCAACCCAAACAACGAAAATCTCAAACCCAGATATAGTCCTGATCATAGACTCCAATGGCAAGTACATTAATACAAGAAAGCTCTTCCCACGGCAAAAAGTCAAGAAAATCCACGGCCCAACCATTGAGAAAGCTAATACCATCATTTGAAACCCCTATTCTGCAAATACCTGCTCCATGTCCATCGCAACACCACCAACATGGCCTGCAGGGCAGAGCTAGGCAGACTCCCCCTATGGCTCACCATACAGAAGAGGGCGCTAGCTTTCCAGGCACACATCCAGGGGAGCGACTCCTACCACCACCAAGCATGGCTAAGCCACCGGAGCAAACCAGACACTCACCAACCAAACAGCAGCCAACCACCAAACCAAAAACTCCAACAGATGATAACCAAGGCCGAAATAAAGGCGACCACAGAGGCAAACAGAGAGCGGTACATTGAAGAATGGAGAAACGAAATAAATAACTCCAAGAAACTCACCAATGTGTACCAATCCCTACAAAGGGACTACACCATGGCCACCTACCTGGAGAGAATATGCCACCCCAAGCACAGACAGACCCTGAGCCGATACAGACTGAGCGCCCACAACCTAGAGATAGAGACGGGGCGATACAGGCAGACGTACAAGCCACGGGAGAAGAGACTGTGCCAGCACTGTGACCAGGGGGTCCTAGAAGACCAGACCCACTTCCTGCTACACTGCACCAAATACTCAGCTGTGAGGGCCGTCTACTACCAAAGACTCTCTGCCCACATCCCAGACTGGGAGAAGAGGAAACTCTACATCCTACTGGGAGAAGAAGAGGCCACTGTGGAGATCGCTGCCCAATACGTGTCCAGCTGTCACCAAACCAGAGGAAGATGAGACTCCACGGACTGTTATACCCCAAACCACCCGCCCCAACCCCCCCATACCCACCACTCCCCCCCCTCCCCCAATGCCAAATATCTATTCGGATGTACCAATAAAGCTTGTTTGATTTATATATATTGTAAATGCGTGTGCTTGGGGCTGGTTGTCAGGCAAGTAAAACACGTGGAGATCGGTCCTTAGGTTCACACTGGTGCTTGTTTTATTGGGTGCAATTCACAAAGTTCAACACAAACGACTTTCTTCAGCAAAAAGGAAACATAAAACAAAAAGGCTTACGTCAGCCACAAGGCCGTACAGTCCACAATTCTGCAAGCTGACACTTGTAGTTCTCCACACACACAGAGTCTTTGGGTCCTTCTCAACAGCAGCAGCAACCAGGAAAATGAGACACCCCAAACTGTTGGACAGGGTTTAAAGGGGTTGTCCCATCACAAGGATCCTATCTATACTGCTTCTTAAAGGGGTTGTCCCATCACAAGGATCCTATCTATACTGCTTCTTAAAGGGGTTGTCCCATCACAAGGATCCTATCTATACTGCTTCTTAAAGGGGTTGTCCCATCACAAGGATCCTATCTATACTGCTAGTTAAAGGGGTTGTCCCATCACAAGGATCCTATCTATACTGCTAGTTAAAGGGGTTGTCCCATCACAAGGATCCTATCTATACTGCTTGTTAAAGGGGTTGTCCCATCACAAGGATCCTATCTATACTGCTTGTTAAAGGGGTTGTCCCATCACAAGGATCCTATCTATACTGCTTGTTAAAGGGGTTGTCCCATCACAAGGATCCTATCTATACTGCTAGTTAAAGGGGTTGTCGCATCACAAGGATCCTATCTATACTGCTAGTTAAAGGGGTTGTCCCATCACAAGGATCCTATCTATACTGCTAGTTAAAGGGGTTGTCCCATCACAAGGATCCTATCTATACTGCTTGTTAAAGGGGTTGTCCCATCACAAGGATCCTATCTATGCTGCTTGTTAAAGGGGTTGTCCCATCACAAGGATCCTATCTATACTGCTAGTTAAAGGGGTTGTCGCATCACAAGGATCCTATCTATACTGCTTGTTAAAGGGGTTGTCCCATCACAAGGATCCTATCTATACTGCTTGTTAAAGGGGTTGTCCCATCACAAGGATCCTATCTATACTGCTTGTTAAAGGGGTTGTCCCATCACAAGGGTCCTATCTATACTGCTTGTTAACGTGGATGTAAGACTTTTCCTAAATACACTGCTTCAGCAGAACTGCTTTGTTTCTCCACTAGATTACTTTATTCATTTTTTTGGAACACCTCCCTGACTTATCTGGTCATAAGTCAAGTGATGTATCTGCTGCCCTGAGGGGGGAGGGAAGAGGGGCTAAGTGCACGGGAGCCAGCCTGGAGGGTGGTAGTTTACCCTTTGGGGGGAAGGGGCCGCCAATACAGACCCGGCATCCGCTGTAATAGAGAGGCCCTGCGTGCACGCTCATAGATGGTGAGACCAGTCTAGCCTTCACAATGCGAATACAGAGCCGGCATCCGCTGTAATAGAGAGGCAGATGCCGGGGAGTGTAGACGCCAGCACAGATGCCAGAAACATCGCTATGCTATTCCGGGGGGGGCGGAGGAGTATATGTGCATCTGTGCTGGCGTCTACACTCCCCGGCATACGCCTCTCTATTACAGCGGATACCGGGTCTGTATTCACATATGCAAAGCCAAGTGGCGAGATGCCGCTGGCCCTGTGTGCACGCTCATAGATGGTGAGACCAGTCTAGCCTTCACAATGTGAATACAGACCCGGCATCCGCTGTAATAGAGAGAGGTGGATGTTGGGTCTGTATTTGCATTGTGAAGGCTAGACTGGTCTATGACCGTGCACACAGGGCCAGCGGCATCTCGCCTCTTGGCTTTGCATATGTGACCTCGCCCACCAATGACGCAACCAAGCCGGAAGACAGAAGATTTTACAACAACGAAGACTGGTGAGTATGGGACGTGGGAATACCCCTTTAAGGCTCCCACTGCTGCTATTACAAAACCCCGGGATAGAGCTTCGGGCCCGGGTCTACAATCAAACCCCAAAACCTGGACATGGATTAATCGCTCACCAAGTGGGGAGGAGCCATCTCAATGGGATATATCTCCCCTCCACAACCATTCCCACTGCCTGCCTACAAAATATATGTATTAGAGATGAGCGAAGGCCGTTCCATCGAATATCATGGCGTTCTATGTATTCGTTCACAATCGAATACTAGGCCGCATACGCAGTAACAATTCGTGTCCCCTCCCACCTTCCCTGGCGCGTTTTTTGCCCCAATAACTGTGCAGAGGAGGTGGGACATGAACTACGACAACAGAAGCAGTGAAAAATATTGAAAAAACCCATTGGCTGCCGAAAAGATGTGACCTCCTATTCATAAGAACGGCCGCCGCCCTATTCGCCTTTTTAACGGTCAGACATAGGGAGAGAAAGACATCTGCTGAGGGCGAGATAGCGATTAGCTTCAGATAGGCAAGAACTAAAGATGAAAACCAGCCGCTCAGAGCTATACACTGCAGGGACATCAGTCCAGCGTTCCCCGGACGGTGGAGAACAGGGACACACAACAGATACAACTTCATATATAGCCGAGAAACAGCGCTCATTGTTGGCTGTCCGCACACGGAATAGCAGAATACACAGCAGTGACTACATCATATAGAGCTGGAAAAAGCCTGGAATTTTTTGGGGGGCCTGAAAAATAGCAGCAATTCACTGCATTGCCAAGTTCATATATGTTAGGATTGTGCAGTAACTGCAGCCATGATCTGGGTGTCGCTGTCTTTTCCTCTGCACAGTCCAGGTTTGCAAGGGTTAATCTGCCTTGCAACAGCCGGGTGTGGTCGAGTCTTTGATGGACTGGTGTGTCGACCAATGGACGCTCGGATTGGGTAGCTGGGCTATTTGCTGGTGACCGCCCCTTGCCTATATAAGGGGGCGCTAGTCTGGACGCCCAGCGCTCTATGATCACATTCTGAAACCTGAAAGTTTGCGTGCGTGCGTGCGTGCGTGCGTGCGTGCGTGCGTGCGTGCGTGCGTGCGTGCGTGCGTGCGTGCGTGCGTTGTGTGTTCCAGCCTGTAAACATTAATTGCCCTAGTTAGTAAATTACCCCTGAGGTAGCAATGCCACTGTTAGTCAGGTAGCATGCTGCCTTGTATGTGTGTGGTAGAACTCAGTAGGGTTAGCTAGCATTACTTCTCAGACAGGGTGACTGGCAGTGGGCTTGGCAGTAGTTGCCTGGGTGGTTGGGTGGAACAACTACACACAGGGTTTCCTTGGTCTCTGGCTTGTCCTGGAGTTCAGGCTAGCCAGTTTGGTTATTTGTGCGGCTGCTCTGACCGCACAGGACTCTGTGATTGGTAACAGAGCAAACCTGGTTGTTTCATTTAGCTGGCAGTGACATCAACTATCAGACACTGTTCACACCAGGTCTTTAGCAGTCAGTAGCCCAGAGGGCTCCGCAGGGTTTTTCAGTTGTTCAGTTTTTTTTTATAAATCCTGCTGACCATAACAGTATCATAGAGCTCGAGCCCCGCCGCAATAATGACTTTGTCTTCACAATTGGCGAGTCTTGTCAATAGTCTGAACACACGCCTGGGAGCGGTGGAGCAACACTTGCAGCAATCTCCACCAGGTGCCCCAATTAATTTTTCTGACCTATCTCAAGGGTTAGTTCAGGCTATGGCTCAGTTGGTTGGTAGTCTGCCGACCCCTGTGCCGTCACCGTGTCCTCTCCTGCCTCCGGAGCGGTATGCGGGTGAGCCGCAGGGATGTCGGGGAATCATTCACCAGTGTAAAACTTACATTGAAGCCTGTCCCAGTCTCTTCCCAGATGAGAAATCTAAAGTGGCCTTTGTGGTTTCCTTGCTCACTGGGAGAGCCTTGGCCTGGGTCACCCCGTTAAAAGAATGGGACGCAGCGGACTTGGCTACACTAGCCGCGAGGTATGAAGCACTACGCCTGGTGTTTCATGGCCCAGTGCCCCCAGTTCACCTATACCTCGCAGCTCTTACGTTTAAAGCAAGGCCAGAGCTCGGTAGCGGACTTTTCTATCGAGTTTCGAACCTTGGCATCTGAGCTGGATTGGCCAGACAAAGTACTGGTGTTAATCTTTTGGGAAGGTTTGTCCTCAAATATAAAGGATGAAATAGCAGGCCGAAAGCCTTCTACCTCCCTCTCTGCCCTAATAAATTCAGCTACTCGTGTGGATACACAGTTGTCTGATAGGAGAGTGGAGCAGGGGGCTCGAGCGTAATCTTATGTCACAGAGGGGGGTCATAAAATCTACCACTGCCTCGCCTGTTGTGGAGTCCACGGAACCTATGGACACCTCCCGTGCTTCCATTCTTGGTGGCAGCAGGAGTAGGAAAATCAAGGGGGTGATTTGTTACCATTGCAACAGGCCAGGGCATATTGCTCCTCAATGCTCGACCCCACTGGAAAAGAAAGCTAGCCAAGTGTCCATCGGGGGTGGGTTACTTGGTACACAAAAGTCCATTTCCCAGTAGCCCTTAAGCTGGGTAATGGTTGGGTAAATACTAGAGCAATGATAGACTCTGGGGCCATGGGGAATTTCATGTCAGCCAGATTCGCCCAGCAGAATGGTGTGCCCATGAGAGCTCTTAAGACCCCCATAAACATTACGGTGGTAGACGGGTCTCAGATTCGGCCGCAGTTCCGATTTGAGACGCCACCAGTTGCTTCTGCGGAGTAAAACACTGCATACAGAGAAGCTCTCTTCACATCTTGGAGGGCTTAACTGATGCAGTAATGCTAGGCCTCCCATGGCTACCCCGACACTCACCAGTCATAGACTGGAGGCAAGGGGAGATTATTAAGTGGAGTCCTGAGTGCAAAGGGCAGGTGTATGGAGGTGTATGGAGGCTATACCATCAGCCGTCCCTCCAGTGAGGCCTTCAAAGCAGGAGGTCTTACCCCCTCAACCTGCAGAGATCTTTACTGTAAACACTACTGGGCCTCTGCTAAAACAAAGGCCTGGGATATACTCCATTTCCAAGTTCATATACCTGATAAACACCTTGCATTTTTGGGGGGCCTGAACAATTGCAGCAATTCACTGCAATTCCAAGTTTGTATACCTGATACAAACCTTGCAATTTTGGTTTTTTTTTGGGGGAGGTGGCTGAAAAATTTAAGAAATTCACTTCATTGCCAAGTTCATATACCTGATAGAAGCCTTGAATTTGGGGGAGGGGGGCGGAAAAATTGAAGCAATCCACTGTATTTCCAAATTCATATACCTGATAAAAACCTTGCATTTTTTGGGGGCCTGAAAAATTGCAGCAATTCACTGCAATTCCAAGTTCATATACCTGATAGAAACCTTGAATTTTGGAGGGGGGCCTGAAAAAATGAAGCAATTCACTGCATTTCCAAGTTCATATAACTGATAAAAAAAACCTTGCATTTTTTTTTTTTTTTTTTGGGGGGGGGGGGGGGGCTGAAAAATTGAAGCAATTCACTGCATTTACAAGTTCATATACCTGATTAAAAGCCTTGACATTTTTTTTGGGGGGGGGGGGGGGGGCTGAAAAATTGAAGCAATCCCCTGCATTTCCAAGTTCATATAGCTGATAAAAACCTTGCATTTTTGGGGGGCTTGAAAAATTGCAACAATTCACTGCATTTCCAAGTTCATATACCTGATAAAATCCTTGCATTTTTTTTTTTTTTTTGGGGGGGGGGCTGAAAAATTGAAGCAATCCACTGCATTTCCAATTTTATATAGCTGATAAAAACCTTGCATTTTTGGGGGGCCTGAAAAATTTGCAGCAATTCACTGCATATCCAAGTTCATATAAAACCTGATAAAATCCTTGCATTTTGGAGGGGGGGGCTGAAAAAATTAAGCAATTCACTGCATTTCCAAGTTCATATAACTGATAAAAAAAACCTTGCTTTTTTTTTTTTTTGGGGGGGGGGGGCTGAAAAATTGAAGCAATTCACTGCATTGCCAAGTTCATATAACTGATTAAAAGCCTTGCAATTTTTTTTTTTTTTTTTTTTTGGTGGGGGGGGCTGAAAAATTGAAGCAATCCGCTGCATTTCCAATTTTATATAGCTGATAAAAACCTTGCATTTTTGGGGGGCCTGAAAAATTGAAGCAATTCACTGCATTTCCAAGTTCATATACCTGATAAAAACCTTAGATTTTTTTTTTTGGGGGGGGGGGGGGCCTGAAAAATTGCAGCAATCCACTGCATTTCCAAGTTCATATACCTGATTATAAAAAAACCTTGCATTTTTTTGGGGCCTGAAAAATTGCAGCAATTCACTGCATTGCCAAGTTCATATACCTGATTATAAAAAAACCTTGTATTTTTTGGGGGCCTGAAAAATTGCAGCAATTCACTGCAATTCCAAGTTCATATACCTGATAGAAACCTTAAATTTTGGAGGGGGGGTTGAAAAATTGAAGCAATTCACTGCATTTCCAATTTTATATACCTGATAAAAAAAAACCTTGCATTTTGGGGGGGCCTGAAAAAAATGCAGCAATTCACTGCAATTCCAAGTTTACAATTCCAAGTTTATCCTACTAATAGGATGTTTGTTCCTCAATCACGCTAAAACGGGCTGGACGGATTTCCCCCTAAAAATTTTCCAGAAACATAAACAACATGGCTCCTTAGCAGGACAGTCCCAAAAGTAGGACTCCTAGCCCCCACACGCACACTTCCTTGCATTTCCGGCCCCAAAATACCTCCACACTTCCATATTGTTGCCTCAACGGTAGCCCTAACCCCACTCCATCACATTTACATGTATTTCCACACCTTACACACTCACATAACCCCGCAATTAAAAATAACCTGTATACAGTATAGCCAGTATATACTGTATGACCTGTATACAGTATAGCCAGTATATACAGTATGACCTGTATACAGTATAGCCAGTATATACAGTATGACCTGTATACAGTATAGCCAGTATATACAGTATGACCTGTATACAGTATAGCCAGTATATACAGTATGACCTGTATACAGTATAGCCAGTATATACAGTATGACCTGTATACAGTACTGGCCAGTATATACAGTATGACCTGTATACAGTATAGCCAGTATATACAGTATGACCTGTATACAGTATAGCCAGTATATACAGTATGACCTGTATACAGTATAGCCAGTATATACAGTATGACCTGTATACAGTATAGCCAGTATATACAGTATGACCTGTATACAGTATAGCCAGTATATACAGTATGACCTGTATACAGTATAGCCAGTATATACAGTATGACCTGTATACAGTATAGCCAGTATATACAGTATGACCTGTATACAGTATAGCCAGTATATACAGTATGACCTGTATACAATATTAGCCAGTATATACAGTATGACCTGTATACAGTGTGGCCAGTATATACAGGTATGACTTGTATACAGTATAGCCAGTATATACAGTATGACCTGTATACAGTATAGCCAGTATATACAGTATGACCTGTATACAGTATAGCCAGTATATACAGTATGACCTGTATACAGTATAGCCAGTATATACAGTATGACCTGTATACAGTATAGCCAGTATATACAGTATGACCTGTATACAATATAGCCAGTATATACAGTATGACCTGTATACAGTGTGGCCAGTATATACAGTATGACTTGTATACAGTATAGCCAGTATATACAGTATGACCTGTATACAGTATAGCCAGTATATACAGTATGACCTGTATACAGTATAGCCAGTATATACAGTATGACCTGTATACAGTATAGCCAGTATATACAGTATGACCTGTATACAGTATAGCCAGTATATACAGTATGACCTGTATACAGTATAGCCAGTATATACAGTATGACCTGTATACAGTATAGCCAGTATATACAGTATGACCTGTATACAGTATAGCCAGTATATACAGTATGACCTGTATACAGTATAGCCAGTATATACAGTATGACCTGTATACAGTATGGCCAGTATATACAGTATGACCTGTATACAGTATAGCCAGTATATACAGTATGACCTGTATACAGTATAGCCAGTATATACAGTATGACCTGTATACAGTATAGCCAGTATATACAGTATGACCTGTATACAGTATAGCCAGTATATACAGTATGACCTGTATACAGTATAGCCAGTATATACAGTATGACCTGTATACAGTATAGCCAGTATATACAGTATGACCTGTATACAGTATAGCCAGTATATACAGTATGACCTGTATACAATATAGCCAGTATATACAGTATGACCTGTATACAGTGTGGCCAGTATATACAGTATGACTTGTATACAGTATAGCCAGTATATACAGTATGACCTGTATACAGTATAGCCATGTCACGGAGCAAAGGTATACGTCTTCCTCCGGATGGTCTTTTGAATCAACAGGGACGCAAGAGGTCGGGAGACAACAGCAATTTATTGTAATCCACAAAGTTAGTAGCCGGCGGCGGTCACATCAACCGTAATAACAATAAGTCCACAGAAGTCACAATCCAATGATAGCTTTGGTTCCTTGGTCCTGTAACTAAGTCCTGGCTCTCTGCAGAGCTGTGCACAGGCCGGCTAACACATACTAACTGATAGCTATATACTATATACTAAACTGTTACACCTATACCTGGGGGTGGGGAGGGCTGAGCCACAGATCCTTCCCCCCTCACCTATACCAAGGAGAGCAGACTCCCTGTCTCTTTTGAACAATGCACAGTCCAACATCTTCTTGGAGACACTGATCAGATTATCTCCACCCATTGTCCTCACTGGTCCTCACTAGTTAGAGGGATTTGCATACAATGTGCTAACACACTAGACCCTAATCAGCCAACTACACATTGATGTATATAACAGGTTAGAGAATACATTCCACATGAAATATATATTACACATTGCCTATAGTATAGACTCTAACCATCCCGTGACAACCCCTCCCCCTCTCAAAACATGTGCATGACACAATTGGCCTACACAGGTAAATTGGGGAATGCACATCAGTCTCTATAGCTCATATGTCCTCCTGCCGGGATAACCCATCCGCGTTCTGGTGTTGGTTCCCTCGGCGGTACTGAATGGTAAAGTTGTAGGGTTGAAGGGCTGGCATCTGTCAGAAAATCCGGTGGATCCATGTTGGCTTCTCCCTGAGCTTGGCTTCGGGTCACTGCTCCCACAAAGTGGCACTGTAGATTTCCAACATCGTTGCCTAACAGAACATCGGCCGGCAGCCCGCTCATCACACCAATTGTGCATCGTTTTGGTCCATAACCATAGTCGAGTTCCACGGTAGCTTTAGGAATACGTCTTTGAGTACCCCCTGCCAACTTGATAGAAATGCCAGGACCCTCCTCTAGGGCCTCGGGTCGCACCACTCGGGGGTCCGCTACCGTTAGGAAAGCTCCCGAGTCCCGGAATCCAACAACTGTTCGGCCATCCAGTAGGACCTCCTGCAAGTGCTTCCTCTGAAGGTTTGCGGGATGTGTGGCGGAAGGCTGAATCCCATAGACCCCTGGAGGTGGAACAGATGGGTCATTCATGGAGTCATCTGGAAATGGGGCCAAACTTTCTGTCCTAGGGGTGGTTCCCAGGTAGTGAATAGGCCGAGATGCCACGGTGGCCCGTGCCCCCATGTTAACAGGGCAACTAGCTTGCAAATGTCCAGGCCGCCCGCAACCAAAACATCTGCGCTCTAGCATTCTTCCAGTAGGTCGTTGTCTAGGGACAGGGTTGTTCATAGCTGGAGGCCGATGGGCTGGGACAGGGGTAGAGGGGAAATTGTAATCCTGAGGCCGGGCACGAAAGGTGGGTGGCTGGCTGAAGGGTGTCTGGCGGACTGTGGTAGTTTTCCGCTCCTCTGCAAACAACCTCTTCCACTGCGGCTTGATGGTCAGGCCCTCATCTGCAAGGGAAGCAGCTTGCTCAACTGTGGCTGGGTTCCGTTCCAGCACCCACTCACGGATCTCAGCGGGGCACTGGGAAAAGAACTGTTCCTTAAGTATGACTTGGAGGATCTTATCGACTGTGACAGCCTCCTCTCCTTCTAGCCAGCGCTTGCATGCTTGCTTCAACTTGTGGGCGAACATGTGGAAGGAGCTTCCCCCATTGTAAGACAAAGAGCGGAACTGAACTCGGTAGGTCTCTGGAGTGACTGCATAATACTTCTGCACCGCTCTTTTAATGGCCTCATAGTCCCGCTGATCACTAGGGTCCATGGCTCTGAGAGCTTCCGCAGCCCCATCTCGTAGGTGCCCCACCAGATACCGGACCCAATCCTTCTCTGGGACTTCCATCAGGTGGCACTGGTGTTCGAAGTCCTGAAAATATCCATCAACATCCCCAGCCGCTTCCTCAAAGGTCTTGAAGTGTTTATGGGAGACATATGGTGGTTCTCTCACTGTTGGGCTGGGGGTCGACGTTTGATTATAATTCCTCATAGTTATCTCAGCCATTCGCATTTCATGCGCCATTCTTTCCTTTTCATGCGCCATTCTCTGTTCCTCCTTCTCCGTTTCCTGAGCCCTCTGTAACGCTCTACTCCTTTGCTCTGCAGTTGCTCCTAGCCCCAGCACTGCCAATTCCTCCTCATACAAAACAACCCATCTGCTCTTTTGGGTCTGTACCTGCCACTCCCGTATCTCTCCAGTCTCCTGGGGGCAGCCCTCCTCATGGTCGCTTTGCAGGGTCATCTCCTCCAGTGCCTCGATCAGTTGCTCTTTCGTTCTTCCCTGGTAACTCAGGTTTAGTTCCCGGGCCCTTACTTGTAGACTTGCCATAGTCCAGTTCCTGTATTCTGAGGTTGTGGCTCCATTAATCGCTGGGCTGCTGTAGTCCATCTCGCTATCCGCTGTTGATCCCACCGCTGCCAACCAGTTGTCACGGAGCAAAGGTATACGTCTTCCTCCGGATGGTCTTTTGAATCAACAGGGACGCAAGAGGTCGGGAGACAACAGCAATTTATTGTAATCCACAAAGTTAGTAGCCGGCGGCGGTCACATCAACCGTAATAACAATAAGTCCACAGAAGTCACAATCCAATGATAACTTTGGTTCCTTGGTCCTGTAACTAAATTCTGGCTCTCTGCAGAGCTGTGCACAGGCCGGCTAACACATACTAACTGCTAGCTATATACTATATACTAAACTGTTACACCTATATCTGTGGGTGGGAAGGGCTGAGTCACAGATCCTTCCCCCCTCACCTATACCAAGGAGAGCAGACTCCCTGTCTCTTTTGAACAATGCACAGTCCAACATCTTCTTGGAGACACTGATCAGATTATCTCCACCCATTGTCCTCACTGGTCCTCACTAGTTAGAGGGATTTGCATACAATGTGCTAACACACTAGACCCCAATCAGCCAACTACACATTGATGTATATAACAGGTTAGAGAATACATTCCACATGAAATATATATTACACATTGCCTATAGTATAGACTCTAACCATCCCGTGACAAGCCAGTATATACAGTATGACCTGTATACAGTATAGCCAGTATATACAGTATGACCTGTATACAGTATAGCCAGTATATACAGTATGACCTGTATACAGTATAGCCAGTATATACAGTATGACCTGTATACAATATAGCCAGTATATACAGTATGACCTGTATACAGTGTGGCCAGTATATACAGTATGACTTGTATACAGTATAGCCAGTATATACAGTATGACCTGTATACAGTATAGCCAGTATATACAGTATGACCTGTATACAGTATAGCCAGTATATACAGTATGACCTGTATACAGTATAGCCAGTATATACAGTATGACCTGTATACAGTATAGCCAGTATATACAGTATGACCTGTATACAGTATAGCCAGTATATACAGTATGACCTGTATACAGTATAGCAAGTATATACAGTATGACCTGTATACAGCCCTGAGAAATTACATAGAAATGATCAACTTTAACTTATCCCCAGCATGGCCAGTATTAGCAGAGCTGGAGGTATATACAGGGAGTATCAGTATACAGGGAGTATCAGTGCGGCCTCCATCACCCTCACCACACTGTACCAGGCTGTCCCTCTCTCACCACAGGACCTCCATTACATGTGTCCTCTCAGCTCCACCATAGACAGATATAGTGTTGTCTGCACAATTTGCCTCATCGAAATTGATTAGGGGCTCTGAGAAGAGCAACCTGTCCACCACTTCAATGCGCCATCATTTGGAATCCAAGCACTGGAATCAGTGGCAGGCAGCAATGGCAGGACAAACGTCGCCCACCGTTCACGCCTCTGCCACTGCCTCTGCCTCTGCCTCTGCCTCTGCCACTGCCACTGCTGACTGTGCTGGCGATGCACTCCAGAGGACGAGCCAGGACACCACTTCATCTGCCTCCGCCACTTTGTTGACTTCTCCCTCATCCTCCCCTGTTTCTGTCTTATCTCCTTCTCCTGCACCATCAAAGTCACCATCAGGCGCTTCTTTACAACAACCCACCATCTCTCAGACATTGGAGCGGCGGCAGAAATGCACCGCTAACCACCCACACGCGCAAGCCTTGAACGCCAACATCGCTAAACTGCTGGCCCAGGAGATGTTGGCGTTCCGGCTTGTTGAAACTCCCGCCTTCCTGGACCTGATGGCAACTGCGGCACCTCGCTATGCCGTCCCTAGCCGTCACTACTTCTCCCGGTGTGCCGTCCCCGCCTTGCACCAGCACGTGTCACTCAACATCAGGCGGGCCCTTAGTTCCGCGCTTTGCACAAAGGTCCACTTGACCACCGACGCGTGGACAAGTGCATGCGGACAGGGACGCTACATTTCACTGACGGCACACTGGCAGGGACTGGCAGGGACTAACATTCCTGGCAGGGACACGAGAAGAACACCCCCCTCCTCCTCCTCCTCTACCGCCTCCTCCTCCGCCACCGCCTCCTCCTCCGCTGTTAGATTGACCCCAGCTACGAGTTGGAAACGTTGCAGCACTGGCGTTGGTAGACGTCAGCAGGCTGTGCTGAAGCTGATCAGCTTGGGGGACAGACAGCACACTGCCTCCGAGGTGAGGGATGCCCTCCTCGATGAGACGGCAATATGGTTTGAGCCGCTGCACCTGGGCCCAGGCATGGTCGTTTGTGATAACGGCCGGAACCTGGTAGCAGCTCTGGAGCTTGCCGGACTCCAACATGTTCCATGCCTGGCCCACGTCTTCAACCTAGTGGTGCAACGTTTCCTAAAGAGCTACCCCAATGTTCCAGAGCTACTGGTGAAAGTGCGGCGCATGTGCGCCCACTTTCGCAAGTCGACA
This sequence comes from Leptodactylus fuscus, assembly GCF_031893055.1. NCBI lineage: Eukaryota > Metazoa > Chordata > Amphibia > Anura > Leptodactylidae > Leptodactylus > Leptodactylus fuscus. The sequence continues at coordinate 38,372 of NW_027440359.1, forward strand.
GTAGCCGCTGCTAGCTTAAAATCTCTCCAGCAACGCCTGCATGTGCCACAACACACCGGCTTTTGTGCGACGTCCCCACACGCTGGAACTCAATGTTTCAGATGTTGAATAGAGTGGTTGAGCAGCAGAGACCTTTGATGGAATACCAGCTACAAAACCCTAGGGTGCCACAAAGTCAGCTGCCTCAGTTTCACATCCATGAGTGGCCATGGATGAGAGACCTTTGTGACATCCTACGGGTCTTTGAGGAGTCCACAAGGAGGGTGAGCTCTGAGGATGCGATGGTGAGCCTTACAATCCCGCTCTTGTGTGTTCTGAGAGAATCCCTGATTGACATCAGGGATAACTCAGATCACACAGAGGAGTTAGGGATAGCATCCGATCCGTCACAGCTGGAGAGTAGGTCCACACATCTGTCCGCTTCACTGCGTTTAATGGAGGAGGAGGAGGAAGAAGAGTTGTCCGATGATGTGATGGTGATACAGGAGGCTTCCGGGCAACTTCGAATCGTCCCATTGTTGCAGCGCGGATGGGTAGACATGGAGGATGAGGAGGAAATGGAGATTGAACTTTCCGGTGGGGCCAGAGGAGTCATGCCAACTAACACTGTGGCAGACATGGCTGAGTTCATGTTGGGGTGCTTTACAACCGACAAGCGTATTGTCAAAATCATGGAGGACAACCAGTACTGGATCTTTGCTATCCTTGACCCCCGGTATAAAAACAACATCTCGTCTTTTATTCCGGTAGAGGGGAGGGCCAATCGCATCAATGCTTGCCACAGGCAATTGGTGCAGAATATGATGGAGATGTTTCCAGCATGTGACGTTGGCGGCAGGGAGGGCAGTTCCTCCAGTAGGCAACCAAGTTCTCACCGGTCCACACAAACAAGGGGCACACTGTCTAAGGTCTGGGACACCTTGATGGCACCCCCTCGCCAAAGTGCCGCCACGGAGGGTCCTAGTGTCACCAGGCGTGAGAAGTATAGGCGCATGTTGCGGGAATACCTTTCCGACCACAGCCCTGTCCTCTCCGACCCCTCTGCGCCCTACAAGTATTGGGTGTCGAAGTTGGACCTGTGGCTTGAACTTGCCCTATATGCCTTGGAGGTGCTGTCCTGTCCTGCCGCCAGCGTCCTATCTGAGAGGGTGTTCAGTGCAGCCGGTGGCATCATCACTGACAAGCGCACCCGTCTGTCAGCTGAGAGTGCCGACCGGCTCACTTTGATAAAAATGAACCACCACTGGATAGAGCCTTCATTTTTGTGCCCACCTGTGTAAAGCACCCCAACATGAAACTCCATGTCTGTACTCAACCTCTCCAATTCCTCCGCATCCTCATACTCATCCACCATAAGCGTTGCACAATTCTGCTAATACTAGGCTCCCTCCACCCTGATTTCCCCCAACTCTGCTGGTTAGAGGCTCCCTCCACCCTGATTTCCCCCAACTCTGATGGTTAGAGGCTCCCTCCACCCTGCTTTCCCACAACTCTGCTGGTTAGAGGCTCCCTCCACCATAAATTTCCCACAACTCTGCTGGTTAGAGGCTCCCTCCACCATGATTTTCCCACAACTCTGCTGGTTAGAGGCTCCCTCCACCATGAATTTTCCCAAACTCTGCTGGTTAG
>NW_027440359.1:50000-70000 GCF_031893055.1 Leptodactylus fuscus
CGCACAGTTTGCAGAGGAGGACAAGTGGACGTATATATATAGACGACATATAGGTGTATCTAATGGCTGTATTCTCCTATAGGTGCGCTCCATACAGTATGCAGAGGAGAACAAGTGGACGAATATATATAGACGAAATATAGGTGTATCTAATGGCTGTATTCTCCTATAGGTGCACTCCACACAGTTTGCAGAGGAGGACAAGTGGACGTATATATATAGACGACATATTGGTATATCTAATGGCTGTATTCTCCTATAGGTGCACTCCGTACAGTATGCAGAGGAGAACAAGTAGACGAATATATATATATGAAATATAGGTGTATCTAATGGATGTATTCTCCTATAGGTGCACTCCGCACAGTATGCAGAGTAGGACAAGTGGACGTATATATATAGACGACATATAGGTGTATCTAATGGCTGTATTCTCTTATAGGTGCACTCCATACAGTATGCAGAGGAGGACAAGTGGACGTATATACATACACGACATAAAGGTGTATCTAATGGCTGTATTCTCCTATAGGCGCGCTCCTTACAGTATGCAGAGGAGGACAACTGGAAATATATATAGACGACATATAGGTGTATCTAACGGCTGTATTCTCCTATAGGCACGCTCCATAGAGTATGCAGAGGAGGACAAGTAGACGTATATATATAGAAGACATATAGGTGTATCTAATGGCTGTATTCTCCTATAGGCGCGCTCTACACAGTATGCAGAGGAGCACAAGTGGACGTATATATATAGACGACATATAGGTGTATCTAATGGCTGGATTCTCCTATAGGTGCACTCCATACAGTATGCAGAGGAGGACAAGTAGACGTATATATATAGAAGACATATAGGTGTATCTAATGGCTGTATTCTCCTATAGGCGCGCTCCGCACAGTATGCAGAGGAGGACAAGTGGACGTATATATATAGACAAAATATAGGAGTATCTAATGACTGTATTCTCCTATAGGTGCACTCCGCACAGTATGCAGAGGAGAACAAGTGGACGTATATATATAGACGACATATAGGTGTATCTAATGGCTGTATTCTCCGATAGGTGCACTCGGCACAGTATGCAGAGGAGGATAAGTGGACATATATATATATATATATATATATATATAGACGTCATATAGGTGTATCTAATGGCTGTATTCTCCTATAGGTGCGCTCCATACAGTATGCAGAGGAGGACAAGTAGAAGAGTATATATATAGACGACATATAAGTGTATCTAATGGCTATATTATCCTATAGGCGCGCTCCATACAGTATGCAAAGGAGGACAAGTAGACGTATATATATAAACGACATATAGGAGTATCTAATGGCGGCATTCTCCTATAGGTGCGCTTCATACAGTATGCAGAGGAGAACAAGTAGACGTATATATATAGACGACATAAAGGTGTATCTAATGGCTGTATTTTCCTATAGGCGCGCTCCATACAGTATGCAGAGGAGGACAAGTGGATGTATATATATAGACGACATATAGGTGTATCTAATGGCTGTATTCTCCTATAGGTGCGCTCCGTATAGTATGCAGAGGAGGACAAGTGGACGTATATATATATATATACGACATGTAGGTTTATCAAATGGCTGTATTCTCCTATAGGTGCGCTCCATACAGTATGCAGAGGAGGACAAGTAGACGTATATATATATAGATGACATAAAGGTGTATCTAATGGCTGTATTCTCCTATAGGCGCAATCCGTACAGTATGCAGAGGAGGACAAGTGGACGTATATATATGGACGACATATAGGTGTATCTAATGGCTTTATTCTCCTATAGGCGCTCTCCGTACAGTATGCCGAGGAGGACAAGAGGACGTATATATATAGACGACATATAGTTGTATCTAATGGCTGTATTCTCGAATAGGCGCGCTCCGTACAGTATGCAGAGGAGGACAACTGGACGTATATATAGACGACATATAGGTGTATCTAACGGCTGTATTCTCCTATAGGCACGCTCCATAGAGTATGCAGAGGAGTACAAGTAGACGTATATATATATATAGACGAAATATAGGTGTATCTAATGGCTGTATTCTCCTACAGGTGCACTCCATACAGTATGCAGAGGAGGACAAGTGGACATATATATAGACGACATATAGGTGTATCTAATGGCTATATTCTCCTATAGGTGTGCTCCATAGAGTATGCAGAGGAGGACAAGTAGACGTATATATATAGACGAAATATAGGTGTATCTAATGGCTGTATTCTCCTATAGGTGCGCTCCATACAGTATGCAGAGGAGGACAACTGGACATATATATATAGACGACATGTTGTATCTAATGTCGGTATTCTCCTATAGGTGTGCTCCATACAGTATGCAGAGGAGGACAAGTAGACGTATATATATATAGATGACATATAGGTGTATCTAATGGCTGTATTCTCCTATAGGCGCAATCCGTACAGTATGCAGAGGAGGACAAGTGGACGTATATATATGGACGACATATAGGTGTATCTAATGGCTGTATTCTCCTATAGGTGCGCTCCAGACAGTATACAGAGGAGGACAAGTGGACGTATATATATAGACGAAATATAGGTGTATCTAATGGCTGTATTCTCCTATAGGTGCGCTCCATACAGTATGCAGAGGAGGACAAGTGGACGTATATATATAGACGAAATATAGGTGTATCTAATGGCTGTATTCTCCTATAGGTGCGCTCCATACAGTATGCAGAGGAGGACAAATGGACGTATATATATATAGATGACATATAGGTGTATCTAATGGCTGTATTCTCCTATAGGCGCGCTCCATAGTGTATGCAGAGGAGGACAAGTGGACGTATATATATATAGACTACATATAGGTGTATCTAATGGCTGTATTGTCCTATAGGTGCGCTCCATACAGTATGCAGAGGAGGACAAGTAGACGTATATATATAGACTACATATAGGTGTATCTAATGGCTGTATTCTGCTATAGGTGCACTCCGCACAGTATGCAGAGGAGGACAAGTAGACGTATATATATAGACGACATATAGGTGTATCTAATGGCTTTATTCTCCTATAGGCGCTCTCCGTACAGTATGCAGAGGAGGACAACTGGACGTATATATAGAAGACATATAGGTTTATCTAATGGCTGCATTCTCCTATAGGTGCGCTCCATACAGTATGCAGAGGAGGACAATTGGACGTATATATAGACGACATATAGGTGTATCTAATGGCTGTATTCTCCTATAGGTGCGCTCCAGACAGTATGCAGAGGAGGACAAGTGGACGTATATATAGACGACATATAGGTGTATCTAATGGCTGTATTCTCCTATAGGTGCGCTCCATACAGTATGCAGAGGAGCACAAGTGGACGTATATATATAGACGAAATATAGGTGTATCTAATGGCTGTATTCTCCTATAGGCGCGTTCCGTACAGTATGCAGAGGAGGACAACTGGACGTATATATATTTAGACGACATATAGGTGTATCTAATGGCTTTATTCTCCTATAGGCGCTCTCCGTACAGTATGCAGAGGAGGACAACTGGACGTATATATAGAAGACATATAGGTGTATCTAATGGCTGCATTCTCCTATAGGTGCACTCCGCACAGTATGCAGAGGAGGACAAGTGGACGTATACATATATATATATATATATATATATATATATATATATATATATATATATAGACGACATATAGGTGTATCTAATGGCTGAATTCTCCTATAGGTGCGCTCCATACAGTATGCAGAGGAGGACAAGTGGACATGTGTATATATATATATATATATATATATATATATATATATATATATATAGACGACATATAGGTGTATCTAATGGCTGTATTCTCCTATAGGCGCGCTCCATACAGTATGCAGAGGAGGACAAGTACATATATATATATATATATACGACTTATAGGTGTATATAAGGGCTGTATTCTTCTATAGGTGCACTCCGCATAGTGTGCAGAGGAGAACAAGTGGACTTATATATATAGACGACATAAAGGTGTATCTAATAGCTGTATTCTCCTATAGGCGTGCTCCATAGAGTAAGCAGAGGAGGACAAGTAGACGTATATATATATAGACTACATATAGGTGTATCTAATGGCTGTATTCTCCTATAGGTGCGCTCCAGACAGTATGCAGAGGAGCACAAGTGGACGTATATATATAGACGAAATATAGGTGTATCTAATGGCTGTATTCTCCTATAGGCGCGTTCCGTACAGTATGCAGAGGAAGACAACTGGACGTATATATATTTAGACGACATATAGGTGTATCTAATGGCTGTATTCTCCTATAGGCGCAATCCGTACAGTATGCAGAGGAGGACAAGTGGACGTATATATATGGACGACATATAGGTGTATCTAATGGTTTAATTCTCCTATAGGCGCTCTCCGTACAGTATGCAGAGGAGGACAACTGGACGTATATATAGAAGACATATAGGTGTATCTAATGGCTGCATTCTCCTATAGGTGCACTCCGCACAGTATGCAGAGGAGGACAAGTGGACGTATATATATAGACGACATAAAGGTGTATCTAATGGCTGTATTCTCCTATAGGCGCGCTCCATACAGTATGCAGAGGAGGACAAGTACACATATATATATATATGTACATATATATATATATATATATACGACTTATAGGTGTATATAAGGGCTGTATTCTTCTATAGGTGCACTCCGCATAGTGTGCAGAGGAGGACAAGTGGACTTATATATATAGACGACATATAGGTGTATCTAATGGCTGTATTCTCCTATAGGCGCTCTATACAGTATGCAGAGGAGGACAACTGGACGTATATGTAGACGACATAAAGGTGTATCTAATAGCTGTATTCTCCTATAGGCGTGCTCCATAGAGTAAGCAGAGGAGGACAAGTAGACGTATATATATATATAGACTACATATAGGTGTATCTAATGGCTGTATTCTCCTATAGGTGCGCTCCATACAGTATGCAGAGGAGGACAAGTAGACGTATATACATACACGACATAAAGGTGTATCTAATAGCTGTATTCTCCTATAGGCGTGCTCCATAGAGTAAGCAGAGGAGGACAAGTAGACGTATATATATATATAGACTACATATAGGTGTATCTAATGGCAGTATTCTCCTATAGGTGCACTCCTTACAGTATGCAGAGGAGGACAAGTAGACGTATATATATAGACGAAATCTAGGTGTATCTAATGGCTGTATTCTCCTATAGGTGCACTCCGCACAGTATGCAGAGGAGGACAACTGGAAGTATATATAGACAACATATAGGTGTATGTTATGGCTGTATTCTCCTATAGGCGCGCTCCATAGAGTATGCAGAGGAGAACAAGTGGACGTATATATATGTAGACGAAATATAGGTGTATGTAATGACTGTATTCTCCTATAGGTGTGCTCCATACAGTATGCAGAGGAGGACAACTGGACATATATATATAGACGACATGTTGTATCTAATGGCGGTATTCTCCTATAGGTGTGCTCCAGACATTATGCAAAGGAGGACAAGTAGACTTATATACATACGACATAAAGGTGTATCTAATGGCTGTATTCTCCTATAGGCGCGCTCCATAGAGTATGCAGAGGAGGACGAGTAGACGTATATATATAGACGAAATATAGGTGTATCTAATGGCTGTATTCTCCTATAGGAGCACTCCGCACAGTATGCAGAGGAGAAAAAGTGGACGTATATATATAGACGACATATAGGTGTATGTAAAGGCTGTATTCTCCTATAGGCGTGCTCCATAGAGTATGCAGAGGAGGACAAGTAGACGTATATAGATAGACGACATATAGGTGTATCTAATGGCTGTATTCTCCTATAGGTGCGCTCCATACAGTATGCAGAGGAGGACAACTGGAAGTATATATAGCCGACATATAGGTGTATGTAATGGCTGTATTCTCCTATAGGCGCGCTCCATAGAGTATGCAGAGGAGGACAAGTAGACGTATATAGATAGAAGACATATAGGTGTATCTAATGGCTGTATTCTCCTATAGGTGCGCTCCAGACAGTATGCAGTGGAGGACAAGTAGATGTATATACATACACAACATAGAGGTGTATCTAATGGCTGTATTCTCCTATAGGCGCGCTCCATAGTGTATGCAGAGGAGGACAAGTGGACGTATATATATAGACGACATAAAGGTGTATCTAATGGCTGTATTCTCCTATAGGTGCGCTCCAGACAGTATGCAGAGGAGAACAAGTGGACGTATATATATATAGACGAAATCTAGGTGTATCTAATGGCTGTATTCTCCTATAGGTGCACTCCGCACAGTATGCAGAGGAGGACAAGTGGACGTATATATATAGACAAAATCTAGGTGTATCTAATAGCTGTATTCTCCTATAGGTGCGCTCCATACAGTATGCAGATGAGGACAAGTGGATGTGTATATATATAGATGACATATAGGTGTATCTAATGGCTGTATTCTCCTATAGGTGCGCTCCATACAGTATGCAGAGGAGGACAATGAGGACAAGTCGACGTGTATATATATCTAGATGACATATAGGTGTATCTAATGGCTGTATTCTCCTATAGGTGCACTCCGTACATTATGCAGAGGAGCACAAGTGGACGTATATATATATATATATATATATATATATATATATATATATATATATATATAGACGACATATAGGTGTATCTAATAGCTGTATTCTCCTATAGGCGCGCTCCATACAGTATGCAGAGGAGGACAAGTAGAAGTATATATAGACGACATATAGGTGTATCTAATGGCTGTATTCTCCTATAGGTGCGCTCCAGACAGTATGCAGAAAAGGACAAGTCGACATATACATACACGACATAAAGGTGTATCTAATGGCTGTATTCTTCTATAGGCGCGCTCCATACAGTATGCAGAGGAGGACAAGTAGACGTATATATATAGACGACATATAGGTGTATCTATTGGCTGTATTCTCCTATAGGTGCACTCCGCACAGTATGCAGAGGAGGACAAGTGGACGTATATATATAGACGACATATAGGTGTATCCAATGGCTGTATTCTCTTTTAGGTGCACTCCGTACAGTATGCAGAGGAGGTCAAGTGGACGTATATATATAGACGACATATAGGTGTATCTAATGGCTGTATTCTCCTATAGGTGCACTCCGCACAGTTTGCAGAGGAGGACAAGTGGACATATATATATAGACGACATATAGGTGTATCTAATGGCTGTATTCTCCTATAGGTGCGCTCCATACAGTATGCAGAGGAGGACAAGTAGACGTATATATATATATAGACGACATATAGGTGTATCTAATGGCTGTATTCTCCTATAGGTGCGCTCCATACAGTATGCAGAGGGGAACAATGAGGACAAGTCGACGTATATATATAGACGACATATAGGTGTATCTAATGGCTGTATTCTCCTATAGGTGCACTCCGTACAGTATGCAGAGGAGAACAAGTGGACGAATATATATAGACGAAATATAGGTGTATCTAATGGCTGTATTCTTCTATAGGTGCACTCCGCACAGTTTGCAGAGGAGGACAAGTGGACGTATATATATAGACGACATATAGGTGTACCTAATGGCTGTATTCTCCTATAGGTGCGCTCCATACAGTATGCAGAGGGGAACAATGAGGACAAGTCGACGTATATATATATACAAAATATAGGTGTATCTAATGGCTGTATTCTCCTATAGGTGCACTCCGCACAGTATGCAGAGGAGGACAAGTGGACGTATATATATAGACGACATATAGGTGTATCTAATGGCTGTATTCTCCTATAGGTGCACTCCGTACAGTATGCAGAGGAGGTCAAGTGGACGTATATATATAGACGACATATAGGTGTATCTAATGGCTGTATTCTCCTATAGGTGCACTCCGTACAGTATGCAGAGGAGGACAAGTGGACGTATATATAGACGACATATAGGTGTATCTAATGGCTGTATTCTCCTATAGGTGCACTCCGTACAGTATGCAGAGGAAGACAGGTGGACGTATATATATAGACGACATATAGGTGTATCTAATGGCTGTATTCTCCTATAGGTGCACTCCGCACAGTATGCAGAGGAGAACAAGTGGCCGTATATATTTATAGACGAAATATAGGTGTATCTAATGGCTTTATTCTCCTATAGGTGCGCTCCATGCAGTATGCAGACTAGGACAACTGGACGTATATATATAGACGACATATAGGTGTATCTAATGGCTGTATTCTCCTATAGGTGCACTCCGCACAGTATGCAGAGAGGAACAAGTGGACGTATATATATATATATAGACGACGTATAGGTGTATCTAATGGCTGTATTCTCCTATAGGTGCACTCCGCACAGTATGCAGAGGAGAACAAGTGGACGTGTATATATATATAGAGGAAATATAGGTGTATCTAATGGCTGTATTCTCTTATAGGTGCGTTCCATACAGTATGCAGAGGAGGAGAAGTGGACGTATATATACAGACGACATATAGGTGTATCTAATGGCTGTATTCTCCTATAGGTGCATCTAATGGCAGTATTCTCCTATAGGTGCGCTCCATACAGTATGCAGAGTAGGAAAAGTAGACGTATATATATAGACTACATATAGGTGTATTTAATGGCTGTATTCTCCTGTAGGTGTACTGCGCAAAGTTTGCAGAGGAGAACAAGTGGACGTGTATATATATACACGAAATATAGGTGTATCTAATGGCTGTATTCTCCTATAGGCGCGCTCCATACAGCATGCAGAGGAGGACAAGTAGACGTATATATATAGACGACATATAGGTATATCTAATGGCTGTATTCTCCTATAGGTGCACTCCTCACAGTTTGCAGAGGAGGACAAGTGGACGTATATATATAGACGACAAATAGGTGTTTCTAATGGCTGTATTCTCCTATAGGTGCGCTCCATACAGTATGCAGAGGAGGACAAGTGGACGTATATATATAGACGAAATATAGGTGTATCTAATGGCTGTATTCTCCTATAGGTGCACTCCGTACATTATGCAGAGGAGCACAAGTGGACGTATATATATATATATATATATATATATATATATATATATACACGACATATAGGTGTATCTAATGGCTGTATTCTCCTATAGGTGCGCTCCATACAGTATGCAGAGGGGAACAATGAGGACAAGTCGACGTATATATATAGACGACATAAGGGTGTATCTAATGGCTGTATTCTCCTATAGGTGCGCTCCATACAGTATGCAGAGGAGAACAAGTGGACGTATATATAGACGACATATAGGTGTATCTAATGGCTGTATTCTCCTATAGGCGCATTCCGTACAGTATGCAGAGGAGGACAAGTAGACGTGTATATATATATATATATATATATATATATATATATATATATACACGACATGTAGGTGTATCTAATGGCTGTATTCTGCTATAGGCGCGCTCCATAGAGTATGTAGAGGAGGACAAGTAGACGCATATATATAGACAAAATATATGTGTATCTAATGGCTGTATTCTCCTATAGGTGCACTCCGTACAGTATGCAGAGGAGGACAAGTGGACGTATATATATAGACGAAATATAAGTGTATCTAATGGCTGTATTCTCCTATAGGTTCACTCCATACAGTATGCAGAGGAGGACAAGTAGACGTATATATATAGAAGACATATAGGAGTATCTAATGGCTGTATTCTCCTATAGGCGCGCTCCGCACAGTATGCAGAGGGGAACAATGAGGACAAGTCGACGTATATATATAGACGACATAAGGGTGTATCTAATGGCTGTATTCTCCTATAGGTGCGCTCCATACAGTATGCAGAGGAGAACAAGTGGACGAATATATATAGACGAAATATAGGTGTATCTAATGGCTGTATTCTCCTATAGGTGCACTCCACACAGTTTGCAGAGGAGGACAAGTGGACGTATATATATAGACGACATATAGGTGTATCTAATGGCTGTATTCTCCTATAGGTGCACTCCGTACAGTATGCAGAGGAAGACAGGTGGAAGTATATATATAGACGACATATAGGTGTATCTAATGGCTGTATTCTCCTATAGGTGCACTCCGTACAGTATGCAGAGGAAGACAGGTGGACGTATATATATAGATGATATATAAGTGTATCTAATGGCTGTATTCTCCTATAAGTGCACTCCGTACAGTATGCAGAGGAGCACAAGTAGACGTATATAGACGACATATAGGTGTATCTAATGGCTGTATTCTCTTATAGGTGCACTCCGCACAGTATGCAGAAGAGGACAAGTGGACGTATATAGACGACATATAGGTGTATCTAATGGCTGTATTCTCTTATAGGTGCACTCCGTACAGTATGCAGAGGAGGACAAGTGGACGTATATAGACGACATATAGGTGTATCTAATGGCTGTATTCTCTTATAGGTGCACTCCGTACAGTATGCAGAGGAGGACAAGTAGACGTATATACATACACGACATAAAGGTGTATCTAATGGCTGTATTCTCCTATAGGCGCGCTCCTTACAGTATGCAGAGGAGGACATCTGGAAATATATATAGACGACATATAGGTGTATCTAACGGCTGTATTCTCCTATAGGCACGCTCCATAGAGTATGCAGAGGAGTACAAGTAGACGTATATATATATATATAGACGAAATATAGGTGTATCTAATGGCTGTATTCTCCTATAGGTGCACTCTATACAGTATGCAGAGGAGAACAAGTGGACGTATATATAGACGACATATAGGTGTATCTTATGGCTGTATTCTCCTATAGGCGCATTCCGTACAGTATGCAGAGGAGGACAAGTAGACGTGTGTATATATATATATATATATATATATATATATATATATATATATATATGACATGTAGGTGTATCTAATGGCTGTATTCTCCTATAGGCGCGCTCCATAGAGTATGCAGAGGAGGACAAGTAGACGCATATATATAGACAAAATATATGTGTATCTAATGGCTGTATTCTCCTATAGGTGCACTCCGTACAGTATGCAGAGGAGGACAAGTGGACGTATATATATAGACGAAATATAAGTGTATCTAATGGCTGTATTCTCCTATAGGTGCACTCCATACAGTATGCAGAGGAGGACAAGTAGACGTATATATATAGAAGACATATAGGAGTATCTAATGGCTGTATTCTCCTATAGGTGCGCTCCGCACAGTATGCAGAGGAGGACAAGTGGACGTATATATATAGACGAAATATAGGAGTATCTAATGACTGTATTCTCCTATAGGTGCACTCCATACAGTATGCAGAGGAGGACAAGTGGACGTATATATATAGACGACATATAGGTGTATCTAATGGCTGTATTCTCCGATAGGTGCACTCGGCACAGTATGCGGAGGAGGATAAGTGGACATATATATATATATATAGACGACATATAGGTGTATCTAATGGCTGTATTCTCCTATAGGTGCGCTCCATACAGTATGCAGAGGAGAACAAGTAGACGTATATATATATATATATATATATATATATACGACATGTAGGTTTATCAAATGGCTGTATTCTCCTATAGGTGCGCTCCATACAGTATGCAGAGGAGGACAAATGGACGTATATATATATATAGACGACATATAGGTGTATCTAATGGCTGTATTCTCCTATAGGTGCGTTCCAGACAGTATACAGAGGTGGACAAGTAGACGTATATACATACACGACATAAATGTGTCTCTAATGGCTGTATTCTCCTATAGGTGCACTCCATAGAGTATACAGAGGTGGACAAGTAGACGTATATACATACACGACATAAATGTGTATCTAATGTCTGTATTCTCCTATCGGTGCACTCCGCACAGTATGCAGAGGAGGACAACTGGACGTATATATAGACGACATATAGGTGTATCTAATGGCTGTATTCTCCTATAGGTGCACTCCATACAGTATGCAGAGGAGGACAAGTGGACGTATATATATATAGACTACATATAGGTGTATCTAATGGCTGTATTCTGCTATAGGTGCACTCCGCACAGTATGCAGAGGAGGACAAGTAGACGTATATATATAGATGACATATAGGTGTATCTAATGGCTGTATTCTCCTATAGGTGCACTCCATACAGTATGCAGAGGAGGACAAGTAGACGTATATATATATATATATAGATGACATATAGGTGTATCTAATGGCTGAATTCTCCTATAGGTGCACTCCATACAGTATGCAGAGGAGGACAAGTGGACGTATATATAGACGACATATAGGTGTATCTAATGGCTGTATTCTCCTATAGGTGCGCTCCATACAGTATGCAGAGGAGGACAAGTGGACGTATATATATGGACAACATATAGGTGTATCTAATGGCTTTATTCTCCTATAGGCGCTCTCCGTACAGTATGCCGAGGAGGACAAGAGGACGTATATATATAGACGACATATAGTTGTATCTAATGGCTGTATTCTCCTATAGGCGCGCTCCGTACAGTATGCAGAGGAGGACAACTGGAAATATATATAGACGACATATAGGTGTATCTAACGGCTGTATTCTCCTATAGGTGCACTCCATACAGTATGCAGAGGAGGACAACTGGACATATATATATAGACGACATGTTGTATCTAATGTCGGTATTCTCCTATAGGTGTGCTCCAGACATTATGCAGAGGAAGACAAGTAGACGTATATATATAGAAGACATATAGGTGTATCTAATGGCTGTATTCTCCTATAGGCGCATTCCATACAGTATGCAGAGGAGGACAAGTAAACGTATATATATATATAGACGAAATATATGTGTATCTAATGGCTGTATTCTCCTATAGGTGCACTCCGTACAGTGTGCAGAGGAGGACAAGTGAACATATATATATAGACGAAATATAAGTGTATCTAATGGCTGTATTCTCCTATAGGTGCACTCCATACAGTATGCAGAGGAGGACAAGTAGACGTATATATATAGAAGACATATAGGTGTATCTAATGGCTGTATTCTCCTATAGGCGCGCTCTACACAGTATGCAGAGGAGCACAAGTGGACGTATATATATAGAAGACATATAGGTGTATCTAATGGCTGTATTCTCCTATAGGCGCGCTCTACACAGTATGCAGAGGAGGACAAGTGGACGTATATATATATATAGACGAAATATAGGAGTATCTAATGACTGTATTCTCCTATAGGTGCACTCCGTACAGTAAGCAGAGGAGAACAAGTGGACGTATATATATAGACGACATATAGGTGTATCAAATGGCTGTATTCTCCGATAGGTGCACTCGGCACAGTATGCAGAGGAGGATAAGTGGACATATATATATATATATAGACGACATATAAGTGTATCTAATGGCTATATTATCCTATAGGCGCGCACCATACAGTATGCAAAGGAGGACAAGTGGACGTATATATATATATATATATATATCTAAACGACATATAGGAGTATCTAATGGCGGCATTCTCCTATAGGTGCGCTCCATACAGAATGCAGAGGAGAACAAGTAGACATATATATATAGATGACATATAGGTGTATCTAATGGCTGTATTTTCCTATAGGCGCGCTCCATACAGTATGCAGAGGAGGACAAGTGGATGTATATATATATATATATATACGACATGTAGGTTTATCAAATGGCTGTATTCTCCTATAGGTGCGTTCCAGACAGTATACAGAGGTGGACAAGTAGACGTATATACATACACGACATAAAGGTGTCTCTAATGGCTGTATTCTCCTATAGGTGCACTCCATAGAGTATGCAGAGGAGGACAAGTAGACGTATATATATAGACTACATATAGGTGTATCTAATGGCTGTATTCTGCTATAGGTGCGCTCCATACAGTATGCAGAGGAGGACAAGTAGACGTATATATATAGACTACATATAGGTGTATCTAATGGCTGTATTCTGCTATAGGTGCACTCCGCACAGTATGCAGAGGAGGACAAGTAGACGTATATATAGACGACATATAGGTGTATCTAATGGCTGTATTCTCCTATAGGTGCACTCCGTACATTATGCAGAGGAGCACAAGTGGACGTATATATATAGACGACATATAGGTGTATCTAATGGCTGTATTCTCCTATAGGTGCGCTCCATACAGTATGCAGAGGGGAACAATAAGGACAAGTCGACGTATATATATAGACGAAATATAGGTGTATCTAATGGCTGTATTCTCCTATAGGTGCGCTCCATACAGTATGCAGAGGAGAACAAGTGGACGAATATATATAGACGAAATATAGGTGTATCTAATGGCTGTATTCTCCTATAGGTGCACTCCACACAGTTTGCAGAGGAGGACAAGTGGACGTATATATATAGAGGACATATAGGTGTATCTAATGGCTTTATTCTCCTATAGGTGCACTCCGTACAGTATGCAGAGGAGAACAAGTGGACGAATATATATAGACGAAATATAGGTGTATCTAATGGCTGTATTCTCCTATTGGTGCACTCCACACAGTTTGCAGAGGAGGACAAGTGGACGTATATATATAGACGACATATAGGTGTATCTAATGGCTGTATTCTCCTATAGGTGCAGTCCGTACACTATGCAGAGGAGAACAAGTAGACGTATATATAGACGACATATAGGTGTATCTAATGGCTGTATTCTCCTATAGGTGCACTCCGTACATTATGCAGAGGAGCACAAGTGGACGTATATATATAGACGACATATAGGTGTATCTAATGGCTGTATTCTCCTATAGGTGCACTCCGCACAGTTTGCAGAGGAGGACAAGTGGACGTATATATAGACGACATATAGGTGTATCTAATGGCTGTATTCTCCTATAGGTGCGCTCCATACAGTATGCAGAGGGGAACAATGAGGACAAGTCGACGTATATATATAGACGACATATAGGAGTATCTAATGGCTGTATTCTCCTATAGGTGCGCTCCATACTGTATGCAGAGGAGAACAAGTGGACGAATATATATAGACGAAATATAGGTGTATCTAATGGCTTTATTCTCCTATAGGTGCACTCCACACAGTTTGCAGAGGAGGACAAGTGGACGTATATGACGTATATATATATAGACGACATATAGGTGTATCTAATGGCTGTATTCTCCTATAGGCGCAATCCGTACAGTATGCAGAGGAGGACAAGTGGACGTATATATATAGACGACATATAGGTGTATCTAATGGCTGTATTCTCTTATAGGTGCACTCCGTACAGTATGCAGAGGAGGACAAGTGGACGTATATAGACGACATATAGGTGTATCTAATGGCTGTATTCTCTTATAGGTGCACTCCATACAGTATGCAGAGGAGGACAAGTAGACGTATATACATACACGACATAAAGGTGTATCTAATGGCTGTATTCTCCTATAGGTGCGCTCCGTACAGTATGCAGAGGAGGACAACTGGAAATATATATAGACGACATATAGGTGTATCTAACGGCTGTATTCTCCTATAGGCACACTCTATAGAGTATGCAGAGGAGTACAAGTAGACGTATATATATATAGACGATATATAGGTGTATCTAATGGCTGTATTCTCCTATAGGTGCACTCCGTACAGTATGCAGAGGAGGACAAGTGGACGTATATATATAGACGAAATATAAGTGTATCTAATGGCTGTATTCTCCTATAGGTGCACTCCATACAGTATGCAGAGGAGGACAAGTAGACGTATATATATAGAAGACATATAGGAGTATCTAATGGCTGTATTCTCCTATAGGCGCGCTCCGCACAGTATGCAGAGGAGGACAAGTGGACGTATATATATAGATGAAATATAGGAGTATCTAATGACTGTATTCTCCTATAGGTGCACTCCATACAGTATGCAGAGGAGGACAAGTGGACGTATATATATAGACGACATATAGGTGTATCTAATGGCTGTATTCTCCGATAGGTGCACTCGGCACAGTATGCAGAGGAGGATAAGTGGACATATATATATATATATATATATAGACGACATATAGGTGTATCTAATGGCTGTATTCTCCTATAGGTGCGCTCCATACAGTATGCAGAGGAGGACAAGTAGAACAATATATATAGAGACGACATATAAGTGTATCTAATGGCTATATTATCCTATAGGTGCGCTCCATACAGTATGCAGAGGAGAACAAGTAGACGTATATATATAGATGACATATAGGTGTATCTAATGGCTGTATTCTCCTATAGCTGCGCTCCGTATAGTATGCAGAGGAGGACAAGTGGACGTATATATATATATACGACATGTAGGTTTATCAAATGGCTGTATTCTCCTATAGGTGCGCTCCATACAGTATGCAGAGGAGGACAAATGGACGTACATATATATATAGACGACATATAGGTGTATCTAATGGCTGTATTCTCCTATAGGTGCGTTCCAGACAGTATACAGAGGTGGACAAGTAGACGTATATACATACACGACATAAATGTGTCTCTAATGGCTGTATTCTCCTATAGGTGCACTCCATAGAGTATACAGAGGTGGACAAGTAGACGTATATACATACACGACATAAATGTGTCTCTAATGGCTGTATTCTCCTATAGGTGCACTCCGTACAGTATGCAGAGGAGAACAAGTGGACGAATATATATAGACGAAATATAGGTGTATCTAATGGCTGTATTCTCCTATAGGTGCACTCCGCACAGTTTGCAGAGGAGGACAAGTGGACGTATATATATGGACGACATATAGGTGTATCTAATGTCTGTATTCTCCTATCGGTGCACTCCGCACAGTATGCAGAGGAGGACAACTGGACGTATATATAGACGACATATAGGTGTATCTAATGGCTGTATTCTCCTATAGGTGCGCTCCATACAGTATGCAGAGGAGGACAAGTGGACGTGTATATATATATAGACTACATATAGGTGTATCTAATGGCTGTATTCTGCTATAGGTGCACTCCGCACAGTATGCAGAGGAGGACAAGTAGACGTATATATATAGACGACATATAGGTGTATCTAATGGCTGTATTCTCCTATAG
The DNA here is from genome assembly GCF_031893055.1 of Leptodactylus fuscus. Taxonomy (NCBI): domain Eukaryota; kingdom Metazoa; phylum Chordata; class Amphibia; order Anura; family Leptodactylidae; genus Leptodactylus; species Leptodactylus fuscus. Next base: position 67,111 of record NW_027440359.1, read on the forward strand.
GTGCACTCCATACAGTATGCAGAGGAGGACAAGTAGACGTATATATATAGAAGACATATAGGAGTATCTAATGGCTGTATTCTCCTATAGGCGCGCTCCGCACAGTATGCAGAGGAGGACAAGTGGACGTATATATATAGATGAAATATAGGAGTATCTAATGACTGTATTCTCCTATAGGTGCACTCCATACAGTATGTAGAGGAGGACAAGTGGACGTATATATATAGACGACATATAGGTGTATCTAATGGCTGTATTCTCCGATAGGTGCACTCGGCACAGTATGCAGAGGAGGATAAGTGGACATATATATATATAGACGACATATAGGTGTATCTAATGGCTGTATTCTCCTATAGGTGCGCTCCATACAGTATGCAGAGGAGGACAAGTAGAACAATATATATAGAGACGACATATAAGTGTATCTAATGGCTATATTATCCTATAGGTGCGCTCCATACAGTATGCAGAGGAGAACAAGTAGACGTATATATATAGATGACATATAGGTGTATCTAATGGCTGTATTCTCCTATAGCTGCGCTCCGTATAGTATGCAGAGGAGGACAAGTGGACGTATATATATATATACGACATGAAGGTTTATCAAATGGCTGTATTCTCCTATAGGTGCGCTCCATACAGTATGCAGAGGAGGACAAATGGACGTACATATATATATAGACGACATATAGGTGTATCTAATGGCTGTATTCTCCTATAGGTGCGTTCCAGACAGTATACAGAGGTGGACAAGTAGACGTATATACATACACGACATAAATGTGTCTCTAATGGCTGTATTCTCCTATAGGTGCACTCCATAGAGTATACAGAGGTGGACAAGTAGACGTATATACATACACGACATAAATGTGTCTCTAATGGCTGTATTCTCCTATAGGTGCACTCCGTACAGTATGCAGAGGAGAACAAGTGGACGAATATATATAGACGAAATATAGGTGTATCTAATGGCTGTATTCTCCTATAGGTGCACTCCACACAGTTTGCAGAGGAGGACAACTGGACGTATATATAGACGACATATAGGTGTATCTAATGGCTGTATTCTCCTATAGGTGCGCTCCATACAGTATGCAGAGGAGGACAAGTGGACGTGTATATATATATATAGACTACATATAGGTGTATCTAATGGCTGTATTCTGCTATAGGTGCACTCCGCACAGTATGCAGAGGAGGACAAGTAGACGTATATATATAGACGACATATAGGTGTATCTAATGGCTGTATTCTCCTATAGGTGCACTCCATACAGTATGCAGAGGAGGACAAGTAGACGTATATATATATAGATGACATATAGGTTTATCTAATGGCTGTATTCTCCTATAGGTGCACTCCATACAGTATGCAGAGGAAGATAGGTGGACGTATATATATAGATGACATATAAGTGTATCTAATGGCTGAATTCTCCTATAGGTGCACTCCATACAGTATGCAGAGGAGGACAAGAGGACGTATATATAGACGACATATAGGTGTATCTAATGGCTGTATTCTCCTATAGGTGCTCTCCATACAGTATGCAGAGGAGGACAAGTGGACGTATATATATATATATATATATATATATATATATATGTGTATATATATATATATATATATATATATATATATATATATGACATAAAGGTGTATCTAATGGCTGTATTCTCCTATAGGCGCGTTCCGTACAGTATGCAGAGGAGGACAAGTGGACGTATATATATGGACGACATATAGGTGTATCTAATGGCTTTATTCTCCTATAGGCGCTCTCCGTACAGTATGCCGAGGAGGACAAGAGGACGTATATATATAGACGACATATAGTTGTATCTAATGGCTGTATTCTCCTATAGGCGCGCTCCGTACAGTATGCAGAGGAGGACAACTGGAAATATATATAGACGACATATAGGTGTATCTAACGGCTGTATTCTCCTATAGGTGCACTCCATAGAGTATGCAGAGGAGTACAAGTAGACGTATATATATAGATGAAATATAGGTGTATCTAATGGCTGTATTCTCCTATAGGTGCGCTCCATACAGTATGCAGAGGAGGACAACTGGACATATATATATATAGACGACATGTTGTATCTAATGTCGGTATTCTCCTATAGGTGTGCTCCAGACATTATGCAGAGGAAGACAAGTAGACGTATATATATAGAAGACATATAGGTGTATCTAATGGCTGTATTCTCCTATAGGCGCATTCCGTACAGTATGCAGAGGAGGACAAGTAAACGTATATATATATATAGACGAAATCTATGTGTATCTAATGGCTGTATTCTCCTATAGGTGCACTCCGTACAGTATGCAGAGGAGGACAAGTGAACATATATATATATATAGACGAAATATAAGTGTATCTAATGGCTGTATTCTCCTATAGGTGCACTCCATACAGTATGCAGAGGAGGACAAGTAGACGTATATATATAGAAGACATATAGGTGTATCTAATGGCTGTATTCTCCTATAGGCGCGCTCTACACAGTATGCAGAGGAGCACAAGTGGACGTATATATATAGAAGACATATAGGTGTATCTAATGGCTGTATTCTCCTATAGGCGCGCTCTACACAGTATGCAGAGGAGGACAAGTGGACGTATATATATAGACGAAATATAGGAGTATCTAATGACTGTATTCTCCTATAGGTGCACTCCGTACAGTATGCAGAGGAGAACAAGTGGACGTATATATATAGACGACATATAGGTGTATCTAATGGCTGTATTCTCCGATAGGTGCACTCGGCACAGTATGCAGAGGAGGATAAGTGGACATATATATATAGACGACATATAGGTGTATCCAATGGCTGTATTCTCTTTTAGGTGCACTCCGTACAGTA
>NW_027440359.1:75000-82500 GCF_031893055.1 Leptodactylus fuscus
GTATTCTCCTATAAGTGCACTCCGTACAGTATGCAGAGGAGCACAAGTAGACGTATATAGACGACATATAGGTGTATCTAATGGCTGTATTCTCTTATAGGTGCACTCCGCACAGTATGCAGAAGAGGACAAGTGGACGTATATAGACGACATATAGGTGTATCTAATGGCTGTATTCTCTTATAGGTGCACTCCGTACAGTATGCAGAGGAGGACAAGTGGACGTATATAGACGACATATAGGTGTATCTAATGGCTGTATTCTCTTATAGGTGCACTCCGTACAGTATGCAGAGGAGGACAAGTGGACGTATATAGACGACATATAGGTGTATCTAATGGCTGTATTCTCTTATAGGTGCACTCCGTACAGTATGCAGAGGAGGACAAGTAGACGTATATACATACACGACATATAGGTGTATCTAACGGCTGTATTCTCCTATAGGCACGCTCCATAGAGTATGCAGAGGAGTACAAGTAGACGTATATATATATATATAGACGAAATATAGGTGTATCTAATGGCTGTATTCTCCTATAGGTGCACTCTATACAGTATGCAGAGGAGAACAAGTGGACGTATATATAGACGACATATAGGTGTATCTTATGGCTGTATTCTCCTATAGGCGCATTCCGTACAGTATGCAGAGGAGGACAAGTAGACGTGTGTATATATATATATATATATATATATATATATATATATATATATATGACATGTAGGTGTATCTAATGGCTGTATTCTCCTATAGGCGCGCTCCATAGAGTATGCAGAGGAGGACAAGTAGACGCATATATATAGACAAAATATATGTGTATCTAATGGCTGTATTCTCCTATAGGTGCACTCCGTACAGTATGCAGAGGAGGACAAGTGGACGTATATATATAGACGAAATATAAGTGTATCTAATGGCTGTATTCTCCTATAGGTGCACTCCATACAGTATGCAGAGGAGGACAAGTAGACGTATATATATAGAAGACATATAGGAGTATCTAATGGCTGTATTCTCCTATAGGTGCGCTCCGCACAGTATGCAGAGGAGGACAAGTGGACGTATATATATAGACGAAATATAGGAGTATCTAATGACTGTATTCTCCTATAGGTGCACTCCATACAGTATGCAGAGGAGGACAAGTGGACGTATATATATAGACGACATATAGGTGTATCTAATGGCTGTATTCTCCGATAGGTGCACTCGGCACAGTATGCGGAGGAGGATAAGTGGACATATATATATATATAGACGACATATAGGTGTATCTAATGGCTGTATTCTCCTATAGGTGCGCTCCATACAGTATGCAGAGGAGAACAAGTAGACGTATATATATATATATATATATATATATATATATATATATATACGACATGTAGGTTTATCAAATGGCTGTATTCTCCTATAGGTGCGCTCCATACAGTATGCAGAGGAGGACAAATGGACGTATATATATATATAGACGACATATAGGTGTATCTAATGGCTGTATTCTCCTATAGGTGCGTTCCAGACAGTATACAGAGGTGGACAAGTAGACGAATATACATACACGACATAAATGTGTCTCTAATGGCTGTATTCTCCTATAGGTGCACTCCATAGAGTATACAGAGGTGGACAAGTAGACGTATATACATACACGACATAAATGTGTATCTAATGTCTGTATTCTCCTATCGGTGCACTCCGCACAGTATGCAGAGGAGGACAACTGGACGTATATATAGACGACATATAGGTGTATCTAATGGCTGTATTCTCCTATAGGTGCACTCCATACAGTATGCAGAGGAGGACAAGTGGACGTATATATATATAGACTACATATAGGTGTATCTAATGGCTGTATTCTGCTATAGGTGCACTCCGCACAGTATGCAGAGGAGGACAAGTAGACGTATATATATAGATGACATATAGGTGTATCTAATGGCTGTATTCTCCTATAGGTGCACTCCATACAGTATGCAGAGGAGGACAAGTAGACGTATATATATATATATATAGATGACATATAGGTGTATCTAATGGCTGAATTCTCCTATAGGTGCACTCCATACAGTATGCAGAGGAGGACAAGTGGACGTATATATAGACGACATATAGGTGTATCTAATGGCTGTATTCTCCTATAGGTGCGCTCCATACAGTATGCAGAGGAGGACAAGTGGACGTATATATATGGACAACATATAGGTGTATCTAATGGCTTTATTCTCCTATAGGCGCTCTCCGTACAGTATGCCGAGGAGGACAAGAGGACGTATATATATAGACGACATATAGTTGTATCTAATGGCTGTATTCTCCTATAGGCGCGCTCCGTACAGTATGCAGAGGAGGACAACTGGAAATATATATAGACGACATATAGGTGTATCTAACGGCTGTATTCTCCTATAGGTGCACTCCATACAGTATGCAGAGGAGGACAACTGGACATATATATATAGACGACATGTTGTATCTAATGTCGGTATTCTCCTATAGGTGTGCTCCAGACATTATGCAGAGGAAGACAAGTAGACGTATATATATAGAAGACATATAGGTGTATCTAATGGCTGTATTCTCCTATAGGCGCATTCCATACAGTATGCAGAGGAGGACAAGTAAACGTATATATATATATAGACGAAATATATGTGTATCTAATGGCTGTATTCTCCTATAGGTGCACTCCGTACAGTGTGCAGAGGAGGACAAGTGAACATATATATATAGACGAAATATAAGTGTATCTAATGGCTGTATTCTCCTATAGGTGCACTCCATACAGTATGCAGAGGAGGACAAGTAGACGTATATATATAGAAGACATATAGGTGTATCTAATGGCTGTATTCTCCTATAGGCGCGCTCTACACAGTATGCAGAGGAGCACAAGTGGACGTATATATATAGAAGACATATAGGTGTATCTAATGGCTGTATTCTCCTATAGGCGCGCTCTACACAGTATGCAGAGGAGGACAAGTGGACGTATATATATATATAGACGAAATATAGGAGTATCTAATGACTGTATTCTCCTATAGGTGCACTCCGTACAGTAAGCAGAGGAGAACAAGTGGACGTATATATATAGACGACATATAGGTGTATCAAATGGCTGTATTCTCCGATAGGTGCACTCGGCACAGTATGCAGAGGAGGATAAGTGGACATATATATATATATATATATAGACGACATATAAGTGTATCTAATGGCTATATTATCCTATAGGCGCGCACCATACAGTATGCAAAGGAGGACAAGTGGACGTATATATATATATATATATATATATATATATATCTAAACGACATATAGGAGTATCTAATGGCGGCATTCTCCTATAGGTGCGCTCCATACAGAATGCAGAGGAGAACAAGTAGACATATATATATAGATGACATATAGGTGTATCTAATGGCTGTATTTTCCTATAGGCGCGCTCCATACAGTATGCAGAGGAGGACAAGTGGATGTATATATATATATATATATACGACATGTAGGTTTATCAAATGGCTGTATTCTCCTATAGGTGCGTTCCAGACAGTATACAGAGGTGGACAAGTAGACGTATATACATACACGACATAAAGGTGTCTCTAATGGCTGTATTCTCCTATAGGTGCACTCCATAGAGTATGCAGAGGAGGACAAGTAGACGTATATATATAGACTACATATAGGTGTATCTAATGGCTGTATTCTGCTATAGGTGCGCTCCATACAGTATGCAGAGGAGGACAAGTAGACGTATATATATAGACTACATATAGGTGTATCTAATGGCTGTATTCTGCTATAGGTGCACTCCGCACAGTATGCAGAGGAGGACAAGTAGACGTATATATAGACGACATATAGGTGTATCTAATGGCTGTATTCTCCTATAGGTGCACTCCGTACATTATGCAGAGGAGCACAAGTGGACGTATATATATAGACGACATATAGGTGTATCTAATGGCTGTATTCTCCTATAGGTGCGCTCCATACAGTATGCAGAGGAGAACAAGTGGACGAATATATATAGACGAAATATAGGTGTATCTAATGGCTGTATTCTCCTATAGGTGCACTCCACACAGTTTGCAGAGGAGGACAAGTGGACGTATATATATAGAGGACATATAGGTGTATCTAATGGCTTTATTCTCCTATAGGTGCACTCCGTACAGTATGCAGAGGAGAACAAGTGGACGAATATATATAGACGAAATATAGGTGTATCTAATGGCTGTATTCTCCTATTGGTGCACTCCACACAGTTTGCAGAGGAGGACAAGTGGACGTATATATATAGACGACATATAGGTGTATCTAATGGCTGTATTCTCCTATAGGTGCAGTCCGTACACTATGCAGAGGAGAACAAGTAGACGTATATATAGACGACATATAGGTGTATCTAATGGCTGTATTCTCCTATAGGTGCACTCCGTACATTATGCAGAGGAGCACAAGTGGACGTATATATATAGACGACATATAGGTGTATCTAATGGCTGTATTCTCCTATAGGTGCACTCCGCACAGTTTGCAGAGGAGGACAAGTGGACGTATATATAGACGACATATAGGTGTATCTAATGGCTGTATTCTCCTATAGGTGCGCTCCATACAGTATGCAGAGGGGAACAATGAGGACAAGTCGACGTATATATATAGACGACATATAGGAGTATCTAATGGCTGTATTCTCCTATAGGTGCGCTCCATACTGTATGCAGAGGAGAACAAGTGGACGAATATATATAGACGAAATATAGGTGTATCTAATGGCTTTATTCTCCTATAGGTGCACTCCACACAGTTTGCAGAGGAGGACAAGTGGACGTATATGACGTATATATATATAGACGACATATAGGTGTATCTAATGGCTGTATTCTCCTATAGGCGCAATCCGTACAGTATGCAGAGGAGGACAAGTGGACGTATATATATAGACGACATATAGGTGTATCTAATGGCTGTATTCTCTTATAGGTGCACTCCGTACAGTATGCAGAGGAGGACAAGTGGACGTATATAGACGACATATAGGTGTATCTAATGGCTGTATTCTCTTATAGGTGCACTCCATACAGTATGCAGAGGAGGACAAGTAGACGTATATACATACACGACATAAAGGTGTATCTAATGGCTGTATTCTCCTATAGGTGCGCTCCGTACAGTATGCAGAGGAGGACAACTGGAAATATATATAGACGACATATAGGTGTATCTAACGGCTGTATTCTCCTATAGGCACACTCTATAGAGTATGCAGAGGAGTACAAGTAGACGTATATATATATAGACGATATATAGGTGTATCTAATGGCTGTATTCTCCTATAGGTGCACTCCGTACAGTATGCAGAGGAGGACAAGTGGACGTATATATATAGACGAAATATAAGTGTATCTAATGGCTGTATTCTCCTATAGGTGCACTCCATACAGTATGCAGAGGAGGACAAGTAGACGTATATATATAGAAGACATATAGGAGTATCTAATGGCTGTATTCTCCTATAGGCGCGCTCCGCACAGTATGCAGAGGAGGACAAGTGGACGTATATATATAGATGAAATATAGGAGTATCTAATGACTGTATTCTCCTATAGGTGCACTCCATACAGTATGCAGAGGAGGACAAGTGGACGTATATATATAGACGACATATAGGTGTATCTAATGGCTGTATTCTCCGATAGGTGCACTCGGCACAGTATGCAGAGGAGGATAAGTGGACATATATATATATATATATATAGACGACATATAGGTGTATCTAATGGCTGTATTCTCCTATAGGTGCGCTCCATACAGTATGCAGAGGAGGACAAGTAGAACAATATATATAGAGACGACATATAAGTGTATCTAATGGCTATATTATCCTATAGGTGCGCTCCATACAGTATGCAGAGGAGAACAAGTAGACGTATATATATAGATGACATATAGGTGTATCTAATGGCTGTATTCTCCTATAGCTGCGCTCCGTATAGTATGCAGAGGAGGACAAGTGGACGTATATATATATATACGACATGTAGGTTTATCAAATGGCTGTATTCTCCTATAGGTGCGCTCCATACAGTATGCAGAGGAGGACAAATGGACGTACATATATATATAGACGACATATAGGTGTATCTAATGGCTGTATTCTCCTATAGGTGCGTTCCAGACAGTATACAGAGGTGGACAAGTAGACGTATATACATACACGACATAAATGTGTCTCTAATGGCTGTATTCTCCTATAGGTGCACTCCATAGAGTATACAGAGGTGGACAAGTAGACGTATATACATACACGACATAAATGTGTCTCTAATGGCTGTATTCTCCTATAGGTGCACTCCGTACAGTATGCAGAGGAGAACAAGTGGACGAATATATATAGACGAAATATAGGTGTATCTAATGGCTGTATTCTCCTATAGGTGCACTCCGCACAGTTTGCAGAGGAGGACAAGTGGACGTATATATATGGACGACATATAGGTGTATCTAATGTCTGTATTCTCCTATCGGTGCACTCCGCACAGTATGCAGAGGAGGACAACTGGACGTATATATAGACGACATATAGGTGTATCTAATGGCTGTATTCTCCTATAGGTGCGCTCTATACAGTATGCAGAGGAGGACAAGTGGACGTGTATATATATATAGACTACATATAGGTGTATCTAATGGCTGTATTCTGCTATAGGTGCACTCCGCACAGTATGCAGAGGAGGACAAGTAGACGTATATATATAGACGACATATAGGTGTATCTAATGGCTGTATTCTCCTATAGGTGCACTCCATACAGTATGCAGAGGAGGACAAGTAGACGTATATATATAGAAGACATATAGGAGTATCTAATGGCTGTATTCTCCTATAGGCGCGCTCCGCACAGTATGCAGAGGAGGACAAGTGGACGTATATATATAGATGAAATATAGGAGTATCTAATGACTGTATTCTCCTATAGGTGCACTCCATACAGTATGTAGAGGAGGACAAGTGGACGTATATATATAGACGACATATAGGTGTATCTAATGGCTGTATTCTCCGATAGGTGCACTCGGCACAGTATGCAGAGGAGGATAAGTGGACATATATATATATAGACGACATATAGGTGTATCTAATGGCTGTATTCTCCTATAGGTGCGCTCCATACAGTATGCAGAGGAGGACAAGTAGAACAATATATATAGAGACGACATATAAGTGTATCTAATGGCTATATTATCCTATAGGTGCGCTCCATACAGTATGCAGAGGAGAACAAGTAGACGTATATATATAGATGACATATAGGTGTATCTAATGGCTGTATTCTCCTATAGCTGCGCTCCGTATAGTATGCAGAGGAGGACAAGTGGACGTATATATATATATATACGACATGAAGGTTTATCAAATGGCTGTATTCTCCTATAGGTGCGCTCCATACAGTATGCAGAGGAGGACAAATGGACGTACA
>NW_027440359.1:97500-112500 GCF_031893055.1 Leptodactylus fuscus
AGGAGGACAAGTGGACGTATATATAGACGAAATATAGGTGTATCTAATGGCTGTATTCTCCTATAGGCGCATTCCGTACAGTATGCAGAGGAGGACAAGTGGACGTATATATATGGACGACATATAGGTGTATCTAAAGGCTTTATTCTCCTATAGGCGCTCTCCGTACAGTATGCCGAGGAGGACAAGAGGACGTATATATATAGACGACATATAGTTGTATCTAATGGCTGTATTCTCCTATAGGCGCGCTCTATAGAGTATGCAGAGGAGAACAAGTAGACGTATATATATAGATGAAATATAGGTGTATCTAATGGCTGTATTCTCCTATATATGCGCTCCATACAGTATGCAGAGGAGGACAACTGGACATATATATATATAGACGACATGTTGTATCTAATGTCGGTATTCTCCTATAGGTGTGCTCCAGACATTATGCAGAGGAAGACAAGTAGACGTATATATATAGAAGACATATAGGTGTATCTAATGGCTGTATTCTCCTATAGGCGCATTCCGTACAGTATGCAGAGGAGGACAAGTAAACGTATATATATATATATATAGACGAAATATATGTGTATCTAATGGCTGTATTCTCCTATAGGTGCACTCCGTACAGTATGCAGAGGAGGACAAGTGAACATATATATATATATATAGACGAAATATAAGTGTATCTAATGGCTGTATTCTCCTATAGGTGCACTCCATACAGTATGCAGAGGAGGACAAGTAGACGTATATATATAGAAGACATATAGGTGTATCTAATGGCTGTATTCTCCTATAGGCGCGCTCTACACAGTATGCAGAGGAGCACAAGTGGACGTATATATATAGAAGACATATAGGTGTATCTAATGGCTGTATTCTCCTATAGGCGCGCTCTACACAGTATGCAGAGGAGGACAAGTGGACGTATATATATAGACGAAATATAGGAGTATCTAATGGCTGTATTCTCCGATAGGTGCACTCCGTACAGTATGCAGAGGAGAACAAGTGGACGTATATATATAGACGACATATAGGTGTATCTAATGGCTGTATTCTCCGATAGGTGCACTCGGCACAGTATGCAGAGGAGGATAAGTGGACATATATATATATATATATATATATATAGACGACATATAGGTGTATCTAATGGCTGTATTCTCCTATAGGTGCGCTCCATACAGAATGCAGAGGAGGACAAGTAGACATATATATATAGATGACATATAGGTGTATCTAATGGCTGTATTCTTCTATAGGCGCGCTCCATACAGTATGCAGAGGAGGACAAGTAGACGTATATATATAGACGACATATAGGTGTATCTATTGGCTGTATTCTCCTATAGTTGCACTCCGCACAGTATGCAGAGGAGGACAAGTGGACGTATATATATAGACGTCATATAGGTGTATACAATGGCTGTATTCTCTTTTAGGTGCACTCCGCACAGTATGCAGAGGAGGACAAGTAGACGTATATATATAGACGACATATAGGTGTATCTAATGGCTGTATTCTCCTATAGGTGCACTCCGCACAGTTTGCAGAGGAGGACAAGTGGACATATATATATAGACGACATATAGGTGTATCTAATGGCTGTATTCTCCTATAGGTGCGCTCCATACAGTATGCAGAGGAGGACAAGTAGACGTATATATATATAGACGACATATAGGTGTATCTAATGGCTGTATTCTCCTATAGGTGCGCTCCATACAGTATGCAGAGGAGGACAAGTAGAACAATATATATAGAGACGACATATAAGTGTATCTAATGGCTATATTATCCTATAGGTGCGCTCCATACAGTATGCAGAGGAGAACAAGTAGACGTATATATATAGATGACATATAGGTGTATCTAATGGCTGTATTCTCCTATAGCTGCGCTCCGTATAGTATGCAGAGGAGGACAAGTGGACGTATATATATATATACGACATGTAGGTTTATCAAATGGCTGTATTCTCCTATAGGTGCGCTCCATACAGTATGCAGAGGAGGACAAATGGACGTACATATATATATAGACGACATATAGGTGTATCTAATGGCTGTATTCTCCTATAGGTGCGTTCCAGACAGTATACAGAGGTGGACAAGTAGACGTATATACATACACGACATAAATGTGTCTCTAATGGCTGTATTCTCCTATAGGTGCACTCCATAGAGTATACAGAGGTGGACAAGTAGACGTATATACATACACGACATAAATGTGTCTCTAATGGCTGTATTCTCCTATAGGTGCACTCCGTACAGTATGCAGAGGAGAACAAGTGGACGAATATATATAGACGAAATATAGGTGTATCTAATGGCTGTATTCTCCTATAGGTGCACTCCGCACAGTTTGCAGAGGAGGACAAGTGGACGTATATATATGGACGACATATAGGTGTATCTAATGTCTGTATTCTCCTATCGGTGCACTCCGCACAGTATGCAGAGGAGGACAACTGGACGTATATATAGACGACATATAGGTGTATCTAATGGCTGTATTCTCCTATAGGTGCGCTCTATACAGTATGCAGAGGAGGACAAGTGGACGTGTATATATATATAGACTACATATAGGTGTATCTAATGGCTGTATTCTGCTATAGGTGCACTCCGCACAGTATGCAGAGGAGGACAAGTAGACGTATATATATAGACGACATATAGGTGTATCTAATGGCTGTATTCTCCTATAGGTGCACTCCATACAGTATGCAGAGGAGGACAAGTAGACGTATATATATAGAAGACATATAGGAGTATCTAATGGCTGTATTCTCCTATAGGCGCGCTCCGCACAGTATGCAGAGGAGGACAAGTGGACGTATATATATAGATGAAATATAGGAGTATCTAATGACTGTATTCTCCTATAGGTGCACTCCATACAGTATGTAGAGGAGGACAAGTGGACGTATATATATAGACGACATATAGGTGTATCTAATGGCTGTATTCTCCGATAGGTGCACTCGGCACAGTATGCAGAGGAGGATAAGTGGACATATATATATATAGACGACATATAGGTGTATCTAATGGCTGTATTCTCCTATAGGTGCGCTCCATACAGTATGCAGAGGAGGACAAGTAGAACAATATATATAGAGACGACATATAAGTGTATCTAATGGCTATATTATCCTATAGGTGCGCTCCATACAGTATGCAGAGGAGAACAAGTAGACGTATATATATAGATGACATATAGGTGTATCTAATGGCTGTATTCTCCTATAGCTGCGCTCCGTATAGTATGCAGAGGAGGACAAGTGGACGTATATATATATATATACGACATGAAGGTTTATCAAATGGCTGTATTCTCCTATAGGTGCGCTCCATACAGTATGCAGAGGAGGACAAATGGACGTACATATATATATAGACGACATATAGGTGTATCTAATGGCTGTATTCTCCTATAGGTGCGTTCCAGACAGTATACAGAGGTGGACAAGTAGACGTATATACATACACGACATAAATGTGTCTCTAATGGCTGTATTCTCCTATAGGTGCACTCCATAGAGTATACAGAGGTGGACAAGTAGACGTATATACATACACGACATAAATGTGTCTCTAATGGCTGTATTCTCCTATAGGTGCACTCCGTACAGTATGCAGAGGAGAACAAGTGGACGAATATATATAGACGAAATATAGGTGTATCTAATGGCTGTATTCTCCTATAGGTGCACTCCACACAGTTTGCAGAGGAGGACAACTGGACGTATATATAGACGACATATAGGTGTATCTAATGGCTGTATTCTCCTATAGGTGCGCTCCATACAGTATGCAGAGGAGGACAAGTGGACGTGTATATATATATATAGACTACATATAGGTGTATCTAATGGCTGTATTCTGCTATAGGTGCACTCCGCACAGTATGCAGAGGAGGACAAGTAGACGTATATATATAGACGACATATAGGTGTATCTAATGGCTGTATTCTCCTATAGGTGCACTCCATACAGTATGCAGAGGAGGACAAGTAGACGTATATATATATAGATGACATATAGGTGTATCTAATGGCTGTATTCTCCTATAGGTGCACTCCATACAGTATGCAGAGGAAGATAGGTGGACGTATATATATAGATGACATATAAGTGTATCTAATGGCTGAATTCTCCTATAGGTGCACTCCATACAGTATGCAGAGGAGGACAAGAGGACGTATATATAGACGACATATAGGTGTATCTAATGGCTGTATTCTCCTATAGGTGCTCTCCATACAGTATGCAGAGGAGGACAAGTGGACGTATATATATATATATATATATATATATATATATGTGTGTATATATATATATATATATATATATATATATATATATGACATAAAGGTGTATCTAATGGCTGTATTCTCCTATAGGCGCGTTCCGTACAGTATGCAGAGGAGGACAAGTGGACGTATATATATGGACGACATATAGGTGTATCTAATGGCTTTATTCTCCTATAGGCGCTCTCCGTACAGTATGCCGAGGAGGACAAGAGGACGTATATATATAGACGACATATAGTTGTATCTAATGGCTGTATTCTCCTATAGGCGCGCTCCGTACAGTATGCAGAGGAGGACAACTGGAAATATATATAGACGACATATAGGTGTATCTAACGGCTGTATTCTCCTATAGGTGCACTCCATAGAGTATGCAGAGGAGTACAAGTAGACGTATATATATAGATGAAATATAGGTGTATCTAATGGCTGTATTCTCCTATAGGTGCGCTCCATACAGTATGCAGAGGAGGACAAGTAGAACAATATATATAGAGACGACATATAAGTGTATCTAATGGCTATATTATCCTATAGGTGCGCTCCATACAGTATGCAGAGGAGAACAAGTAGACGTATATATATAGATGACATATAGGTGTATCTAATGGCTGTATTCTCCTATAGCTGCGCTCCGTATAGTATGCAGAGGAGGACAAGTGGACGTATATATATATATACGACATGTAGGTTTATCAAATGGCTGTATTCTCCTATAGGTGCGCTCCATACAGTATGCAGAGGAGGACAAATGGACGTACATATATATATAGACGACATATAGGTGTATCTAATGGCTGTATTCTCCTATAGGTGCGTTCCAGACAGTATACAGAGGTGGACAAGTAGACGTATATACATACACGACATAAATGTGTCTCTAATGGCTGTATTCTCCTATAGGTGCACTCCATAGAGTATACAGAGGTGGACAAGTAGACGTATATACATACACGACATAAATGTGTCTCTAATGGCTGTATTCTCCTATAGGTGCACTCCGTACAGTATGCAGAGGAGAACAAGTGGACGAATATATATAGACGAAATATAGGTGTATCTAATGGCTGTATTCTCCTATAGGTGCACTCCGCACAGTTTGCAGAGGAGGACAAGTGGACGTATATATATGGACGACATATAGGTGTATCTAATGTCTGTATTCTCCTATCGGTGCACTCCGCACAGTATGCAGAGGAGGACAACTGGACGTATATATAGACGACATATAGGTGTATCTAATGGCTGTATTCTCCTATAGGTGCGCTCTATACAGTATGCAGAGGAGGACAAGTGGACGTGTATATATATATAGACTACATATAGGTGTATCTAATGGCTGTATTCTGCTATAGGTGCACTCCGCACAGTATGCAGAGGAGGACAAGTAGACGTATATATATAGACGACATATAGGTGTATCTAATGGCTGTATTCTCCTATAGGTGCACTCCATACAGTATGCAGAGGAGGACAAGTAGACGTATATATATAGAAGACATATAGGAGTATCTAATGGCTGTATTCTCCTATAGGCGCGCTCCGCACAGTATGCAGAGGAGGACAAGTGGACGTATATATATAGATGAAATATAGGAGTATCTAATGACTGTATTCTCCTATAGGTGCACTCCATACAGTATGTAGAGGAGGACAAGTGGACGTATATATATAGACGACATATAGGTGTATCTAATGGCTGTATTCTCCGATAGGTGCACTCGGCACAGTATGCAGAGGAGGATAAGTGGACATATATATATATAGACGACATATAGGTGTATCTAATGGCTGTATTCTCCTATAGGTGCGCTCCATACAGTATGCAGAGGAGGACAAGTAGAACAATATATATAGAGACGACATATAAGTGTATCTAATGGCTATATTATCCTATAGGTGCGCTCCATACAGTATGCAGAGGAGAACAAGTAGACGTATATATATAGATGACATATAGGTGTATCTAATGGCTGTATTCTCCTATAGCTGCGCTCCGTATAGTATGCAGAGGAGGACAAGTGGACGTATATATATATATATACGACATGAAGGTTTATCAAATGGCTGTATTCTCCTATAGGTGCGCTCCATACAGTATGCAGAGGAGGACAAATGGACGTACATATATATATAGACGACATATAGGTGTATCTAATGGCTGTATTCTCCTATAGGTGCGTTCCAGACAGTATACAGAGGTGGACAAGTAGACGTATATACATACACGACATAAATGTGTCTCTAATGGCTGTATTCTCCTATAGGTGCACTCCATAGAGTATACAGAGGTGGACAAGTAGACGTATATACATACACGACATAAATGTGTCTCTAATGGCTGTATTCTCCTATAGGTGCACTCCGTACAGTATGCAGAGGAGAACAAGTGGACGAATATATATAGACGAAATATAGGTGTATCTAATGGCTGTATTCTCCTATAGGTGCACTCCACACAGTTTGCAGAGGAGGACAACTGGACGTATATATAGACGACATATAGGTGTATCTAATGGCTGTATTCTCCTATAGGTGCGCTCCATACAGTATGCAGAGGAGGACAAGTGGACGTGTATATATATATATAGACTACATATAGGTGTATCTAATGGCTGTATTCTGCTATAGGTGCACTCCGCACAGTATGCAGAGGAGGACAAGTAGACGTATATATATAGACGACATATAGGTGTATCTAATGGCTGTATTCTCCTATAGGTGCACTCCATACAGTATGCAGAGGAGGACAAGTAGACGTATATATATATAGATGACATATAGGTGTATCTAATGGCTGTATTCTCCTATAGGTGCACTCCATACAGTATGCAGAGGAAGATAGGTGGACGTATATATATAGATGACATATAAGTGTATCTAATGGCTGAATTCTCCTATAGGTGCACTCCATACAGTATGCAGAGGAGGACAAGAGGACGTATATATAGACGACATATAGGTGTATCTAATGGCTGTATTCTCCTATAGGTGCTCTCCATACAGTATGCAGAGGAGGACAAGTGGACGTATATATATATATATATATATATATATATATGTGTGTATATATATATATATATATATATATATATATATATATATGACATAAAGGTGTATCTAATGGCTGTATTCTCCTATAGGCGCGTTCCGTACAGTATGCAGAGGAGGACAAGTGGACGTATATATATGGACGACATATAGGTGTATCTAATGGCTTTATTCTCCTATAGGCGCTCTCCGTACAGTATGCCGAGGAGGACAAGAGGACGTATATATATAGACGACATATAGTTGTATCTAATGGCTGTATTCTCCTATAGGCGCGCTCCGTACAGTATGCAGAGGAGGACAACTGGAAATATATATAGACGACATATAGGTGTATCTAACGGCTGTATTCTCCTATAGGTGCACTCCATAGAGTATGCAGAGGAGTACAAGTAGACGTATATATATAGATGAAATATAGGTGTATCTAATGGCTGTATTCTCCTATAGGTGCGCTCCATACAGTATGCAGAGGAGGACAACTGGACATATATATATATAGACGACATGTTGTATCTAATGTCGGTATTCTCCTATAGGTGTGCTCCAGACATTATGCAGAGGAAGACAAGTAGACGTATATATATAGAAGACATATAGGTGTATCTAATGGCTGTATTCTCCTATAGGCGCATTCCGTACAGTATGCAGAGGAGGACAAGTAAACGTATATATATATATAGACGAAATCTATGTGTATCTAATGGCTGTATTCTCCTATAGGTGCACTCCGTACAGTATGCAGAGGAGGACAAGTGAACATATATATATATATAGACGAAATATAAGTGTATCTAATGGCTGTATTCTCCTATAGGTGCACTCCATACAGTATGCAGAGGAGGACAAGTAGACGTATATATATAGAAGACATATAGGTGTATCTAATGGCTGTATTCTCCTATAGGCGCGCTCTACACAGTATGCAGAGGAGCACAAGTGGACGTATATATATAGAAGACATATAGGTGTATCTAATGGCTGTATTCTCCTATAGGCGCGCTCTACACAGTATGCAGAGGAGGACAAGTGGACGTATATATATAGATGAAATATAGGAGTATCTAATGACTGTATTCTCCTATAGGTGCACTCCGTACAGTATGCAGAGGAGAACAAGTGGACGTATATATATAGACGACATATAGGTGTATCTAATGGCTGTATTCTCCGATAGGTGCACTCGGCACAGTATGCAGAGGAGGATAAGTGGACATATATATATATATATATATATATATATATATATATATATATATATATATATAGACGACATATAGGTGTATCTAATGGCTGTATTCTCCTATAGGTGCGCTCCATACAGTATGCAGAGAAGGACAAGTAGAAGAGTATATATATAGACGACATATAAGTGTATCTAATGGCTATATTATCCTATAGGCACGCTCCATACAGTATGCAAAGGAGGACAAGTGGATGTATATATATATATATATATATATATATATAAACGACATATAGGAGTATCTAATGGCGGCATTCTCCTATAGGTGCGCTCCATACAGAATGCAGAGGAGAACAAGTAGACATATATATATATATAGATGACATATAGGTGTATCTAATGGCTGTATTCTCCTATAGGTGCGCTCCAGACAGTATGCAGAAAAGGACAAGTCGACATATACATACACGACATAAAGGTGTATCTAATGGCTGTATTCTCCTATAGGTGCGCTCCATACAGTATGCAGAGGAGGACAAGTAGACGTATATATATAGACGACATATAGGTGTATCTATTGGCTGTATTCTCCTATAGGTGCACTCCGCACAGTATGCAGAGGAGGACAAGTGGACGTATATATATAGACGACATATAGGTGTATCCAATGGCTGTATTCTCTTTTAGGTGCACTCCGTACAGTATGCAGAGGAGGTCAAGTGGACGTATATATATAGACGACATATAGGTGTATCTAATGGCTGTATTCTCCTATAGGTGCACTCCGCACAGTTTGCAGAGGAGGACAAGTGGACATATATATATAGACGACATATAGGTGTATCTAATGGCTGTATTCTCCTATAGGTGCGCTCCATACAGTATGCAGAGGGGAACAATGAGGACAAGTCGACGTATATATATAGACGACATATAGGTGTATCTAATGGCTGTATTCTCCTATAGGTGCACTCCGTACAGTATGCAGAGGCGAACAAGTGGACGAATATATATAGACGAAATATAGGTGTATCTAATGGCTGTATTCTTCTATAGGTGCACTCCGCACAGTTTGCAGAGGAGGACAAGTGGACGTATATATATATAGACGACATATAGGTGTATCTAATGGCTGTATTCTCCTATAGGTGCACTCCGTACAGTATGCAGAGGAGAACAAGTGGACGAATATATATAGACGACATATAGGTGTATCTAATGGCTGTATTCTCCTATAGGTGCGCTCCATACAGTATGCAGAGGGGAACAATGAGGACAAGTCGACGTATATATATATATACAAAATATAGGTGTATCTAATGGCTGTATTCTCCTATAGGTGCACTCCGCACAGTTTGCAGAGGAGGACAAGTGGACGTATATATATAGACGACATATAGGTGTATCTAATGGCTGTATTCTCCTATAGGTGCACTCCGCACAGTATGCAGAGAGGAACAAGTGGACGTATATATATATATAGACGACATATAAGTGTATCTAATGGCTGTATTCTCCTATAGGTGCGCTCCATACAGCATGCAGAGGAGGACAAGTAGACTTATATATATAGACGACATATAGGTATATCTAATGGCTGTATTCTCCTATAGGTGCACTCCGCACAGTTTGCAGAGGAGGACAAGTGGACGTATATATATAGACGACAAATAGGTGTTTCTAATGGCTGTATTCTCCTATAGGTGCGCTCCATACAGTATGCAGAGGAGGACAAGTGGACGTATATATATAGACGAAATATAGGTGTATCTAATGGCTGTATTCTCCTATAGGTGCACTCCGTACATTATGCAGAGGAGCACAAGTGGACGTATATATATATATATATATATATATATATATATATATATATATATACACGACATATAGGTGTATCTAATGGCTGTATTCTCCTATAGGTGCACTCCGTACAGTATGCAGAGGAGGACAAGTGGACGTATATATATATAGACGACATATAGGTGTATCTAATAGCTGTATTCTCCTATAGGCGCGCTCCTTACAGTATGCAAAAAAGGAAAAGTGGACGAATATATATAGACGACATATAGGTGTATCTAATGGCTGTATTCTTCCATAGGTGCGCTCCATACAGTATGCAGAGGAGGACAAGTAGACGTGTATATATATAGACGACATATAGGTGTATCTAATGGCTGTATTCTCCTATAGGTGCACTCCACACAGTTTGCAGAGGAGGACAAGTGGACGTATATATATAGACGACATATAGGTGTATCTAATGGCTGTATTCTCCTATAGGTGCGCTCCATACAGTATGCAGAGGAGAACAAGTGGACGAATATATATAGACGAAATATAGGTGTATCTAATGGCTGTATTCTCCTATAGGTGCACTTCGTACAGTATGCAGAGGAGCACAAGTAGACGTGTGTGTATATATATATATATATATATATACGAAATATAGGTGTATCTAATGGCTGTATTCTCCTATAGGTGCGCTCCATACAGTATGCAGAGGAGGACAACTGGACATATATATATATAGACGACATGTTGTATCTAATGTCGGTATTCTCCTATAGGTGTGCTCCAGACATTATGCAGAGGAAGACAAGTAGACGTATATATATAGAAGACATATAGGTGTATCTAATGGCTGTATTCTCCTATAGGCGCATTCCGTACAGTATGCAGAGGAGGACAAGTAAACGTATATATATATATAGACGAAATCTATGTGTATCTAATGGCTGTATTCTCCTATAGGTGCACTCCGTACAGTATGCAGAGGAGGACAAGTGAACATATATATATATATAGACGAAATATAAGTGTATCTAATGGCTGTATTCTCCTATAGGTGCACTCCATACAGTATGCAGAGGAGGACAAGTAGACGTATATATATAGAAGACATATAGGTGTATCTAATGGCTGTATTCTCCTATAGGCGCGCTCTACACAGTATGCAGAGGAGCACAAGTGGACGTATATATATAGAAGACATATAGGTGTATCTAATGGCTGTATTCTCCTATAGGCGCGCTCTACACAGTATGCAGAGGAGGACAAGTGGACGTATATACATAGACGAAATATAGGAGTATCTAATGACTGTATTCTCCTATAGGTGCACTCCGTACAGTTTGCAGAGGAGAACAGGTGGACGTATATATATAGACGACATATAGGTGTATCTAATGGCTGTATTCTCCTATAGGTGCGCTCCATACAGTATGCAGAGGGGAACAATGAGGACAAGTCGACGTATATATATAGACGACATATAGGTGTACCTAATGGCTGTATTCTCCTATAGGTGCGCTCCATACAGTATGCAGAGGGGAACAATGAGGACAAGTCGACGTATATATATATACAAAATATAGGTGTATCTAATGGCTGTATTCTCCTATAGGTGCACTCCGTACAGTATGCAGAGGAAGACAGGTGGACGTATATATATAGATGATATATAAGTGTATCTAATGGCTGTATTCTCCTATAGGTGCGCTCCTTACAGTATGCAGAGGAGGACAAGTAGACGTATGTATATATAGACGAAATATAGGTGTATCTAATGTCTGTATTCTCCTATAGGTGCACTCCGCACAGTATGCAGAGGAGGACAACTGGACGTATATATATAGACGACATATAGGTGTATCTAATGGCTGTATTCTCCTATAGGTGCACTCCATACAGTATGCAGAGGGGAACAATAAGGACAAGTCGACGTATATATATAGACGAAATATAGGTGTATCTAATGGTTGTATTCTCCTATAGGTGCGCTCCATACAGTATGCAGAGGAGGACAAGTAGACGTATATATATAGACTACATATAGGTGTATCTAATGGCTGTATTCTGCTATAGGTGCACTCCGCACAGTATGCAGAGGAGGACAAGTAGACGTATATATAGACGACATATAGGTGTATCTAATGGCTGTATTCTCCTATAGGTGCACTCCGTACTTTATGCAGAGGAGCACAAGTGGACGTATATATAGAAGACATATAGGTGTATCTAATGGCTGTATTCTCCTATAGGTGTGCTCCATACAGTATGCAGAGGGGAACAATAAGGACAAGTCGACGTATATATATAGACGAAATATAGGTGTATCTAATGGTTGTATTCTCCTATAGGTGCGCTCCATACAGTATGCAGAGGAGGACAAGTAGACGTATATATATAGACTACATATAGGTGTATCTAATGGCTGTATTCTGCTATAGGTGCACTCCGCACAGTATGCAGAGGAGGACAAGTAGACGTATATATAGACGACATATAGGTGTATCTAATGGCTGTATTCTCCTATAGGTGCACTCCGCACAGTATGCAGAGGAGGACAAGTGGACGTATATATATAGACGACATATAGGTGTATCTAATGGCTGTATTCTCCTATAGGTGCACTCCACACAGTTTGCAGAGGAGGACAAGTGGACGTATATATATAGAGGACATATAGGTGTATCTAATGGCTTTATTCTCCTATAGGTGCACTCCGTACAGTATGCAGAGGAGAACAAGTGGACGAATATATATAGACGAAATATAGGTGTATCTAATGGCTGTATTCTCCTATTGGTGCACTCCACACAGTTTGCAGAGGAGGACAAGTGGACGTATATATATAGACGACATATAGGTGTATCTAATGGCTGTATTCTCCTATAGGTGCACTCCGTACAGTATGCAGAGGAAGACAGGTGGACGTATATATATAGACGACATATAGGTGTATCTAATGGCTGTATTCTCCTATAGGTGCACTCCGTACATTATGCAGAGGAGCACAAGTGGACGTATATATATAGACGACATATAGGTGTATCTAATGGCTGTATTCTCCTATAGGTGCACTCCGCACAGTTTGCAGAGGAGGACAAGTGGACGTATATATAGACGACATATAGGTGTATCTAATGGCTGTATTCTCCTATAGGTGCGCTCCATACAGTATGCAGAGGGGAACAATGAGGACAAGTCGACGTATATATATAGACGACATATAGGTGTATCTAATGGCTGTATTCTCCTATAGGTGCGCTCCATACAGTATGCAGAGGAGAAAAAGTGGACGAATATATATAGACGAAATATAGGTGTATCTAATGGCTGTATTCTCCTATAGGTGCACTCCGCACAGTTTGCAGAGGAGGAGGACAAGTGGACGTATATATATAGACGACATATAGGAGTATCTAATGGCTGTATTCTCCTATAGGTGTGCTCCATACTGTATGCAGAGGAGAACAAGTGGACGAATATATATAGACGAAATATAGGTGTATCTAATGGCTTTATTCTCCTATAGGTGCACTCCACACAGTTTGCAGAGGAGGACAAGTGGACGTATATGACGTATATATATATAGACGACATATAGGTGTATCTAATGGCTGTATTCTCCTATAGGCGCAATCCGTACAGTATGCAGAGGAGGACAAGTGGTCGTATATATGTAGACGACATATAGGTGTATCTAATGGCTGTATTCTCTTATAGGTGCACTCCGTACAGTATGCAGAGGAGGACAAGTGGACGTATATAGACGACATATAGGTGTATCTAATGGCTGTATTCTCTTATAGGTGCACTCCGTACAGTATGCAGAGGAGGACAAGTAGACGTATATACATACACGACATAAAGGTGTATCTAATGGCTGTATTCTCCTATAGGTGCGCTCCGTACAGTATGCAGAGGAGGACAACTGGAAATATATATAGACGACATAAGGGTGTATCTAATGGCTGTATTCTCCTATAGGTGCGCTCCATACAGTATGCAGAGGAGAACAAGTGGACGAATATATATAGACGAAATATAGGTGTATCTAATGGCTGTATTCTCCTATAGGTGCACTCCACACAGTTTGCAGAGGAGGACAAGTGGACGTATATATATATAGACGACATATACGTGTATCTAATGGCTGTATTCTCCTATAGGTGCACTCCGTACAGTATGCAGAGGAGGACAAGTGGACGTATATATATAGAAGACATATAGGTGTATCTAATGGCTGTATTCTCCTATAGGCGCGCTCCATACAGTATGCAGAGGGGAACAATGAGGACAAGTCGACGTATATATATTTATATAAAATATAGGTGTATCTAATGGCTGTATTCTCCTATAGGTGCACTCCGTACAGTATGCAGAGGAGGACAAGTGGACGTATATATAGACGACATATAGGTGTATCTAATGGCTGTATTCTCCTATAGGTGCACTCCGTACAGTATGCAGAGGAAGACAGGTGGACGTATATATATAGATGATATATAAGTGTATCTAATGGCTGTATTCTCCTATAGGTGCGCTCCTTACAGTATGCAGAGGAGGACAAGTAGACGTATATATATATATATATATATATATATATATATATATATATATATATATATATAGACGAAATATAGGTGT
>NW_027440359.1:117500-125168 GCF_031893055.1 Leptodactylus fuscus
ATTCTCCTATAGGTGCACTCCATAGAGTATGCAGAGGAGGTCAAGTAGACGTATATATATGGACGACATATAGGTGTATCTAATGTCTGTATTCTCCTATAGGTGCACTCCGCACAGTATGCAGAGGAGGACAACTGGACGTATATATATAGACGACATATAGGTGTATCTAATGGCTGTATTCTCCTATAGGTGCACTCCATACAGTATGCAGAGGGGAACAATGAGGACAAGAGGACGTATATATATATATAGACTACATATAGGTGTATCTAATGGTTGTATTCTCCTATAGGTGCACTCCATACAGTATGCAGAGGAGGACAAGTAGACGTGTATATATATAGAAGACATATAGGAGTATCTAATGGCTGTATTCTCCTATAGGCGCGCTCCGCACAGTATGCAGAGGAGGACAAGTGGACGTATATATATAGATGAAATATAGGAGTATCTAATGACTGTATTCTCCTATAGGTGCACTCCATACAGTATGCAGAGGAGGACAAGTGGACGTATATATATAGACGACATATAGGTGTATCTAATGGCTGTATTCTCCTATAGGTGCACTCCATACAGTATGCAGAGGGGAACAATGAGGACAAGTGGACGTATATATATATATATAGACTACATATAGGTGTATCTAATGGTTGTATTCTCCTATAGGTGCACTCCATACAGTATGCAGAGGAGGACAAGTAGACGTATATATATAGAAGACATATAGGAGTATCTAATGGCTGTATTCTCCTATAGGTGCGTTCCAGACAGTATACAGAGGTGGACAAGTAGACGTATATACATACACGACATAAATGTGTCTCTAATGGCTGTATTCTCCTATAGGTGCACTCCATAGAGTATACAGAGGTGGACAAGTAGACGTATATACATACACGACATAATTGTGTATCTAATGTCTGTATTCTCCTATCGGTGCACTCCGCACAGTTTGCAGAGGAGGACAACTGGACGTATATATAGACGACATATAGGTGTATCTAATGGCTGTATTCTCCTATAGGTGCGCTCCATACAGTATGCAGAGGAGGACAAGTGGACGTATATATATATAGACTACATATAGGTGTATCTAATGGCTGTATTCTCCTATAGGTGCACTCCATACAGTATGCAGAGGAGGACAAGTAGACGTATATATATATAGATGACATATAGGTGTATCTAATGGCTGTATTCTCCTATAGGTGCACTCCATACAGTATGCAGAGGAAGATAGGTGGACGTATATATATAGATGACATATAAGTGTATCTAATGGCTGAATTCTCCTATAGGTGCACTCCATACAGTATGCAGAGGAGGACAAGTGGACGTATATATAGACGACATATAGGTGTATCTAATGGCTGTATTCTCCTATAGGTGCACTCCATACAGTATGCAGAGGAGGACAAGTGGACGTATATATAGACGAAATATAGGTGTATCTAATGGCTGTATTCTCCTATAGGCGCATTCCGTACAGTATGCAGAGGAGGACAAGTGGACGTATATATATGGACGACATATAGGTGTATCTAAAGGCTTTATTCTCCTATAGGCGCTCTCCGTACAGTATGCCGAGGAGGACAAGAGGACGTATATATATAGACGACATATAGTTGTATCTAATGGCTGTATTCTCCTATAGGCGCGCTCTATAGAGTATGCAGAGGAGAACAAGTAGACGTATATATATAGATGAAATATAGGTGTATCTAATGGCTGTATTCTCCTATATATGCGCTCCATACAGTATGCAGAGGAGGACAACTGGACATATATATATATAGACGACATGTTGTATCTAATGTCGGTATTCTCCTATAGGTGTGCTCCAGACATTATGCAGAGGAAGACAAGTAGACGTATATATATAGAAGACATATAGGTGTATCTAATGGCTGTATTCTCCTATAGGCGCATTCCGTACAGTATGCAGAGGAGGACAAGTAAACGTATATATATATATATATAGACGAAATATATGTGTATCTAATGGCTGTATTCTCCTATAGGTGCACTCCGTACAGTATGCAGAGGAGGACAAGTGAACATATATATATATATATAGACGAAATATAAGTGTATCTAATGGCTGTATTCTCCTATAGGTGCACTCCATACAGTATGCAGAGGAGGACAAGTAGACGTATATATATAGAAGACATATAGGTGTATCTAATGGCTGTATTCTCCTATAGGCGCGCTCTACACAGTATGCAGAGGAGCACAAGTGGACGTATATATATAGAAGACATATAGGTGTATCTAATGGCTGTATTCTCCTATAGGCGCGCTCTACACAGTATGCAGAGGAGGACAAGTGGACGTATATATATAGACGAAATATAGGAGTATCTAATGGCTGTATTCTCCGATAGGTGCACTCCGTACAGTATGCAGAGGAGAACAAGTGGACGTATATATATAGACGACATATAGGTGTATCTAATGGCTGTATTCTCCGATAGGTGCACTCGGCACAGTATGCAGAGGAGGATAAGTGGACATATATATATATATATATATATATATAGACGACATATAGGTGTATCTAATGGCTGTATTCTCCTATAGGTGCGCTCCATACAGAATGCAGAGGAGGACAAGTAGACATATATATATAGATGACATATAGGTGTATCTAATGGCTGTATTCTTCTATAGGCGCGCTCCATACAGTATGCAGAGGAGGACAAGTAGACGTATATATATAGACGACATATAGGTGTATCTATTGGCTGTATTCTCCTATAGTTGCACTCCGCACAGTATGCAGAGGAGGACAAGTGGACGTATATATATAGACGTCATATAGGTGTATACAATGGCTGTATTCTCTTTTAGGTGCACTCCGCACAGTATGCAGAGGAGGACAAGTAGACGTATATATATAGACGACATATAGGTGTATCTAATGGCTGTATTCTCCTATAGGTGCACTCCGCACAGTTTGCAGAGGAGGACAAGTGGACATATATATATAGACGACATATAGGTGTATCTAATGGCTGTATTCTCCTATAGGTGCGCTCCATACAGTATGCAGAGGAGGACAAGTAGACGTATATATATATAGACGACATATAGGTGTATCTAATGGCTGTATTCTCCTATAGGTGCGCTCCATACAGTATGCAGAGGGGAACAATGAGGACAAGTCGACGTATATATATAGACGACATATAGGTGTATCTAATGGCTGTATTCTCCTATAGGTGCACTCCGTACAGTATGCAGAGGCGAACAAGTGGACGAATATATATAGACGAAATATAGGTGTATCTAATGGCTGTATTCTTCTATAGGTGCACTCCGCACAGTTTGCAGAGGAGGACAAGTGGACGTATATATATAGACGACATATAGGTGTATCTAATGGCTGTATTCTCCTATAGGTGCGCTCCATACAGTATGCAGAGGGGAACAATGAGGACAAGTCGACGTATATATATAGACGACATATAGGTGTACCTAATGGCTGTATTCTCCTATAGGTGCGCTCCATACAGTATGCAGAGGGGAACAATGAGGACAAGTCGACGTATATATATATACAAAATATAGGTGTATCTAATGGCTGTATTCTCCTATAGGTGCACTCCGCACAGTATGCAGAGGAGGACAAGTGGACGTATATATATAGACGACATATAGGTGTATCTAATGGCTGTATTCTCCTATAGGTGCACTCCGTACAGTATGCAGAGGAGGTCAAGTGGACGTATATATATAGACGACATATAGGTGTATCTAATGGCTGTATTCTCCTATAGGCGCGTTCCGTACAGTATGCAGAGGAGAACAAGTGGCCGTATATATTTATAGACGAAATATAGGTGTATCTAATGGCTTTATTCTCCTATAGGTGCGCTCCATGCAGTATGCAGACTAGGACAACTGGACGTATATATAGACGACATATAGGTGTATCTAATGGCTGTATTCTCCTATAGGTGCACTCCGCACAGTATGCAGAGGAGAACAAGTGGACGTATATATATATATAGACGACATATAGGTGTATCTAATGGCTGTATTCTCCTATAGGTGCACTCCGCACAGTATGCAGAGGAGAACAAGTGGACGTGTATATATATAGATGAAATATAGGTGTATCTAATGGCTGTATTCTCTTATAGGTGCGTTCCATACAGTATGCAGAGGAGGAGAAGTGGACGTATATATACAGACGACATATAGGTGTATCTAATGGCTGTATTCTCCTATAGGTGCATCTAATGGCAGTATTCTCCTATAGGTGCGCTCCATACAGTATGCAGAGTAGGAAAAGTAGACGTATATATATAGACTACATATAGGTGTATTTAATGGCTGTATTCTCCTGTAGGTGTACTGCGCAAAGTTTGCAGAGGAGAACAAGTGGACGTGTATATATATACACGAAATATAGGTGTATCTAATGGCTGTATTCTCCTATAGGCGCGCTCCATACAGCATGCAGAGGAGGACAAGTAGACGTATATATATAGACGAAATATAGGTGTATCTAATGGCTGTATTCTCCTATAGGTGCACTCCGTACATTATGCAGAGGAGCACAAGTGGACGTATATATATATATATATATATATATATATATATATATATATACGACATATAGGTGTATCTAATGGCTGTATTCTCCTATAGGTGCACTCCGTACAGTATGCAGAGGAGGACAAGTGGACGTATATATATATAGACGACATATAGGTGTATCTAATAGCTGTATTCTCCTATAGGCGCGCTCCTTACAGTATGCAAAAAAGGAAAAGTGGACGAATATATATAAACGACATATAGGTGTATCTAATGGCTGTATTCTCCTATAGGTGCGCTCCACACAGTTTGCAGAGGAGGACAAGTGGACGTATATATATAGACGACATATAGGTGTATCTAATGGCTGTATTCTCCTATAGGTGCGCTCCATACAGTATGCAGAGGGGAACAATGAGGACAAGTCGACGTATATATATAGACGACATAAGGGTGTATCTAATGGCTGTATTCTCCTATAGGTGCGCTCCATACAGTATGCAGAGGAGAACAAGTGGACGAATATATATAGACGAAATATAGGTGTATCTAATGGCTGTATTCTCCTATAGGTGCACTCCACACAGTTTGCAGAGGAACACAAGTGGACGTATATATATATAGACGACATATACGTGTATCTAATGGCTGTATTCTCCTATAGGTGCACTCCGTACAGTATGCAGAGGAGGACAAGTGGACGTATATATATAGACGACATATAGGTGTATCTAATGGCTGTATTCTCCTATAGGTGCACTTCGTACAGTATGCAGAGGAGGACAAGTGGACATATATATATATATATATATATATATATAGACGAAATATAGGTGTATCTAATGGCTGTATTCTCTTATAGGTGCACTCCGTACAGTATGCAGAGGAGGACAAGTGGACGTATATAGACGACATATAGGTGTATCTAATGGCTGTATTCTCTTATAGGTGCACTCCGTACAGTATGCAGAGGAGGACAAGTAGACGTATATACATACACGACATAAAGGTGTATCTAATGGCTGTATTCTCCTATAGGCACGCTCCATAGAGTATGCAGAGGAGTACAAGTAGACGTATATATATATATATATATAGACGAAATATAGGTGTATCTAATGGCTGTATTCTCCTATAGGTGCACTCTATACAGTGTGCAGAGGAGGACAAGTGGACGTATATATAGACGACATATAGGTGTATCTAATGGCTGTATTCTCCTATAGGCGCGCTCCATACAGTATGCAGAGGAGGACAAGTAGACGTATATATATATATATATATACACGACATGTAGGTGTATCTAATGGCTGTATTCTCCTATAGGCGCGCTCCATAGAGTATGCAGAGGAGGACAAGTAGACGCATATATATAGACAAAATATATGTGTATCTAATGGCTGTATTCTCCTATAGGTGCACTCCGTACAGTATGCAGAGGAGGTCAAGTGGACGTATATATATAGACGAAATATAAGTGTATCTAATGGCTGTATTCTCCTATAGGTGCACTCCATACAGTATGCAGAGGAGGACAAGTAGACGTATATATATAGAAGACATATAGGAGTATCTAATGGCTGTATTCTCCTATAGGCGCGCTCCGCACAGTATGCAGAGGGGAACAATGAGGACAAGTCGACGTATATATATAGACGACATATAGGTGTACCTAATGGCTGTATTCTCCTATAGGTGCGCTCCATACAGTATGCAGAGGGGAACAATGAGGACAAGTCGACGTATATATATAGATGACATATAGGTGTATCTAATGGCTGTATTCTCCTATAGGTGCACTCCATACAGTATGCAGAGGAAGATAGGTGGTCGTATATATATAGATGACATATAAGTGTATCTAATGGCTGAATTCTCCTATAGGTGCACTCCATACAGTATGCAGAGGAGGATAAGTGGACGTATATATATATATGTATATATATATATATATATATATATATATATATATATATATATATATGACATAAAGGTGTATCTAATGGCTGTATTCTCCTATAGGCGCGCTCCGTACAGTATGCAGAGGAGGACAACTGGAAATATATATAGACGACATATAGGTGTATCTAACGGCTGTATTCTCCTATAGGTGCACTCCATAGAGTATGCAGAGGAGTACAAGTAGACGTATATATATAGATGAAATATAGGTGTATCTAATGGCTGTATTCTCCTATAGGTGCGCTCCATACAGTATGCAGAGGAGGACAACTGGACATATATATATATAGACGACATGTTGTATCTAATGTCGGTATTCTCCTATAGGTGTGCTCCAGACATTATGCAGAGGAAGACAAGTAGACGTATATATATAGAAGACATATAGGTGTATCTAATGGCTGTATTCTCCTATAGGCGCATTCCGTACAGTATGCAGAGGAGGACAAGTAAACGTATATATATATATATAGACGAAATATATGTGTATCTAATGGCTGTATTCTCCTATAGGTGCACTCCGTACAGTATGCAGAGGAGGACAAGTGAACATATATATATAGACGAAATATAAGTGTATCTAATGGCTGTATTCTCCTATAGGTGCACTCCATACAGTATGCAGAGGAGGACAAGTAGACATATATATATATAGAAGACATATAGGTGTATCTAATGGCTGTATTCTCCTATAGGCGCGCTCTACACAGTATGCAGAGGAGCACAAGTGGACGTATATATATAGAAGACATATAGGTGTATCTAATGGCTGTATTCTCCTATAGGCGCGCTCTACACAGTATGCAGAGGAGGACAAGTGGACGTATATATATAGACGAAATATAGGAGTATCTAATGACTGTATTCTCCTATAGGTGCACTCCGTACAGTATGCAGAGGAGAACAAGTGGACGTATATATATAGACGACATATAGGTGTATCTAATGGCTGTATTCTCCGATAGGTGCACTCGGCACAGTATGCAGAGGAGGATAAGTGGACATATATATATATATATATATATATATATATATATATATATATATAGACGAAATATAGGTGTATCTAATGGCTGTATTCTCCTATAGGTGCACTCCACACAGTTTGCAGAGGAGGACAAGTGGACGTATATATATAGACGACATATAGGA